>NC_085136.1:30456121-30669949 GCF_035046485.1 Aedes albopictus
ATTCTCTACTGAATCCGGTCAGGATTCTCTACAGAATCCGGTCAGGATTCTCTACAGAATCCGGTCAGGATTCTCTACAGAATCCGGTCAGGATTCTCTACAGAATCCGGTCAGGATTCTCTACAGAATCCGGTCAGGATTCTCTACAGAATCCGGTCAGGATTCTCTACAGAATCCGGTCAGGATTCTCTACAGAATCCGGTCAGGATTCTCTACAGAATCCGGTCAGGATTCTCTACAGAATCCGGTCAGGATTCTCTACAGAATCCGGTCAGGATTCTCTACAGAATCCGGTCAGGATTCTCTACAGAATCCGGTCAGGATTCTCTACAGAATCCGGTCAGGATTCTCTACAGAATCCGGTCAGGATTCTCTACAGAATCCGGTCAGGATTCTCTACAGAATCCGGTCAGGATTCTCTACAGAATCCGGTCAGGATTCTCTACAGAATCCGGTCAGGATTCTCTACAGAATCCGGTCAGGATTCTCTACAGAATCCGGTCAGGATTCTCTACAGAATCCGGTCAGGATTCTCTACAGAATCCGGTCAAGATTCTCTACAGAATCCGGTCAGGATTCTCTACAGAATCCGGTCAGGATTCTCTACAGAATCCGGTCAGGATTCTCTACAGAATCTGGTCAGGATTCTCTACAGAATCCGGTCAGGATTCTCAACAGAATCCGGTCAGGATTCTCTACAGAATCCGGTCAGGATTCTCTACAGAATCCGGTCAGGATTCTCTACAGAATCCAGTCAGGATCCTCTACAGAATCCGGTCAAGATTCTCTACAGAATCCGGTCAGGATTCTCTACAGAATCCGGTCAGGATTCTCTACAGAATCCGGTCAGGATTCTCTACAGAATCTGGTCAGGATTCTCTACAGAATCCAGTTAAGATTCTCTACAAAATCCGGTCAGGATTCTCTAAAGAAACCGAACAGGATTCTCTACAAAATCAAGACAGGATTCTCCACAGAATCCGGACAGGGTTCTCCACAGAACCCGGACAGGGTTCTCTACAGAATCCGGACAGGATTCTCTACAGAATCCGGACAGGATTCTCTACAGAATCCGGACAGGATTCTTCACAGAATCCGGACAGGATTCTTCACAGAATCCGGACAGGATTCTTCACAGAATCCGGCAGGATTTTCTACAGAATCCGGTCTGGATTCTCTACAGCATCCGTACACGATTTTCTACAGAATCCGGACAGGATTCTCTGCAGAATCTGGACAGGATTCTCTACAGAATCCGTGTAGGATTCTTGGCAGAATCCGTTTAAAGCTTCCGTGTTAGGCTTCTCTACAGAATCCAGTTGGGATTCTTTGCTGAATCCTTCTAGGATTCTTTACGATCAGTTTAATATTTGTTCTCCATCCTTTCAACTGCGCTAGCTAATCATAAGTTTTCAGTTATTTTTAAGGCTTTCTAAAAAAACGTCAAGAAATTGTGTTTTATCACACTGTAGCGTAAATATTTATTTAAGACCTAGAAAATTAGAAAGAGAAAAGATGAAATTGGTCATATTTTAAGGTTTGGTGGGACTAGTAACAACGACAATATGCCCTGTGGGCTTTGCATTCGTAGCTTTATTTAGGTGATGTTTGGACTTCATTGACGAGGGTTCGTCATGAGTGGTCTTTGCTTCGTCGGTAAACAGTTATGGCCTACTACTGCTTACGTATTTCCATTCTTCCATCTTCCACGATACTTACCAGTAATCCATGGCCTGCTGTTCCTTCTATTAGCATATTTTTTCTTCCAAACAAGTAAAAAACATAAACTTATTACCAACACACTGAATAAATTAACCCGAAAGGGTTGGAAAAGTTACATTCCCTAGCAGTGAAACAATTTTCTGTGCAAAGAATGAAAAGAAAAACTCCGAGTAACAGCCACTCAACATCTGTTTCGTCTTCATTTCAACGCCTCGCCGGTCGGTTGGTCGATGAGAAAAACAATGCCGGAGATAATGCACTCCACTGCATCCGCAGTTCCAGTTGCAGTTCCCCATCTCACCGTACCGTGTCATCAAGATGAAGTGGAAAAAGTCCGTAAATCTAATTAACGGTAAAAACACCCAATGAGGCAACTTTGTCTTCGAAAAAGCACCACCACAGTTGGAAGTGAGTCTCTGAAAGAAGAGAGTAACTCCATCTTGACGGTTGGCAGCAATTTGCTGGTTTTTGTTCTTAGATAAGTTGGTTGTAGCTACTTCAGGATGCTACTCCGGCGAAGAGCAAACGGAGATAGTCCTGACTCCTGGCCTTGTAGCATTAGCAGTAGCATAGGTAGAAGATAACCTTTTTTTCCTTTTAATGGCACCTAATGTGTCTTGTGTTGTCCTGGTGTTTTCATCCGGTGAACTTGTCGGAGTGTAGTGGGTAAAAGCTAATGAAAAACCAGATGACAGGCTGGACATGGATAAACGGATGTGTGATAAAGATTTAAAGAAAAAAAATCCAAGAATGCTACTGCGAGGAGTGAATACTGCAGTGATTTCATGAAGACGCTATCACAGCGCTCGCTGTGAGAGAAATTTGAATCTATCGCCACAATCAAATTGCTGGTGTCTCCAAGGGAACGAACGGTTTGATGATTGGGTAGTTGCGTTTGTCAGTTGATCTGTTAAGTTTGCATTTGTCCAACAATTCGTAGCAGACGTCAAGTCGTATTGTTGTGAACGTTTTCAGAAACTGTCATTCTTTTTTCATTTCTTCAAAAAGAGACCGAGGCATTTTTTCATCAAAAAACGCCTACTACGATTCACGTCCTGTTGTCTGTTGTAGTCGAGAAATATCTTGCGCCGAACAAAAACGTCGACAGGACGAAAGACGGAGATCAAAAAATAGACAACACTCGGAGCAAAAAAAAAATTAAATTTCCTTGGAAAGCGTGGCTGCCTGGCCGTCTTTGAGTTGGGTAGATATGTAGTTATACGAATACGAAAGGATGCGTAGGATTTCAAAGCAGATAGATAAAGCGGACGGAAAAGTGATTTTATTAAAAGCTGTCTGCAACCGGCAAGGTGTTTAACCTTGCTGAATGGGTTGAATGGAGAGTGAAATTTAGGGGTTTTGCTGTAGGAAACAGGGTTATCGGTCGTTTTTAACGTTATTTGATTCTATCAGATTACAGTTAGCGAAACCCCTGTTCATTAACGGTTTCGCTTAACTTCGTTTTTCTATAAATGTTTTTTTATATCTGATTGAGAACAAACCGACTTACCCGAAACGGCACCCAATTCATGCAATTGATTGCGAATCTGAATCGAAAGGTGATGGTTTCATTCTCCAGCATGGTGTGTGTTTGTCTAATTTGCCCCATTCTGCCCTCTGGTCAGGATTCTCTGCAGAATCCAGTCAGAATTCTCTACAGAGTTCGGTCAGGGTTCTCTGCAGAAGTCAGTCAGGATTCTCTGCAGAATCCGGTGAAGATTCTCTACAGAATTTCGTGTCAGGATTTTCAACAAATTTGGGTCAGTATTGTCTACAGAATCCGGTCGGGATTTTCTGCAGAATCCGGTCAGTATTCTCGGCAGAATCCGGTCAGGATTCTCTGCAGAATCCGGTCAGGATTCTCTGCAGAATCCGGTCAGGATTCTCTGCAGAATCCGGTCAGGATTTGCTGCAGAATCCTGTCAGGATTTGCTGCAGAATCCAGTCAGGATTCTTTGTGTAATCCGATAACGATTCTCTGCAGAATCCGGTCAGGATTCTCTATAGAATCCGGTTAAAATTCTTTGCAGAATCCGGTCATGATTCTCTGCAGAATCTGGTCAGAATTATCTACAGAATCCGATCAGGATTATCTACAAAATCCGGTAAGGATTATCCACAGAATCCGGTCAGGATTATCTACAGAATCCGGTAAGGATTATCTACAAAATCCAGTAAGGATTATCTACAGAATCCGGTCAGGATTCTCTACAGAATCCAGTAAGGATTCTCTTCAGAATCCGGTCAGGATTCTCTACCCAAGCAACACACTTGTCACAGAAGAGTTACAGCGGCGCAGGTTTTTGTTGGGCAGTAGTCACTGTGACTTATTTCTAACAAATAATAACTTACTTGCTAGAAGTAAGTCATAGAGACTTCTGCGCAGCAAAAACCTGCGCCGCCGTGACTTTTCCGTGACAAGTGTGTTACTTGGGTACAGAATCCGGTCAGGATTCTTTACAGAACCCGGTCAGGATTCTCTATAGAATCCGGTAAGGATTATCTACAGAATCCGGACAGGATTATCTACAGAATCCGGACAGGATTTTCTACAGAATCCGGTCAGGATTCTCTACAGAATCCGGTAAGGATTCACTACAGAATTTCGTGTCAGAATTTTCAACAAATTTGGGTCAGTATTGTCTACAGAATCCGGTCGGGATTCTCTGCAGAACCCGATCAGGATTCTCTGCAGAATCCTGTCAGGATTCTCAACAGAATCCGGTCGGGATTTTCTGCAGAATCCGGTCAGGATTCTCTGCAGAATCCGGTCAGGATTCTCTGCAGAATCCGGTCAGGATTCTCGGCAGAATCCGGTCAGGATTCTTTACAGAATCCGGTTAGGATTCTTTGCAGGATCCAGTCAGGATTCTCTGCAGAATACGGTCAGGATTCTCTACAGAATCCGATCAGGATTCTCTACAGAATCCGATCAGAATTCTCTGCAGAATCCGGTCAGGATTCTCTGCAGAATCCGGTCAGGATTCTCTACAGAATCCGGTCAGGATTCTCTACAGAATCCGGTCAGGATTCTCTGCAGAATATGGTCAGGATTCTCTGCAGAATCTGGTCAGGATTCTCTGCAGAATCTGGTCAGGATTCTCTGCAGAATCCAGTCAGGATTCTCTGCAGAATCCGGTCAGGATTTGCTGCAGAATCCAGTCAGGATTCTTTGTGTAATCCGATAACGATTCTCTGCAGAATCCGGTCAGGATTCTCTACAGAATCCGGTTAGGATTCTTTGCAGAATCCGGCAGGATTTGCTGCAGAATCCGGTCATGATTCTCTGCAGAATCCGTTCAGGATTATCTACAGAATCCGGTCAGGATTCTCTGCAAAATCCGGTCAGGATTCTCTACAGAATCCGGTTAGGATTCTTTGCAGAATCCGGCAGGATTTGCTGCAGAATCCGGTTATGATTCTTTGCAGAATCCGTTCAGGATTATCTACAGAATCCGGTAAGGATTATCCCCAGAATCCGGTAAGGATTATCTACAGAATCCGGTCAGGATTCTCTGCAGAATCCGGTAAGGATTCTCTACAGAATCCGGTTAGGATTCTCTTCAGAATCCGGTCAGGATTCTCTACAGAATTCGGTCAGAATTCTCTACAGAATCCACTCAGGATTCTCTACAGAATATGGTAAGGGTTCTCTACAGAATCCGATCAGGATTCTATACAGAATCCGATAAGGATTCTCTACAGAATCCGATCAGGATTCTCTACAGAATCCGATCAGGATTCTCTACAGAATCCGATCAGGATTCTCTACAGAATCCGATCAGGATTCTCTACAGAATCCGATCAGGATTCTCTACAAAATCCGATCAGGATTCTCTACAGAATCCGGTCAGGATTCTCTACAGAATCCGGTCAGGATTCTCTACAGAATCCGTTCAGGATTCTCTACAGAATCCGATCAGGATTCTCTACAGAATCCGATCAGGATTCTTTGGAGAATCCGGTCAGGATTCTCTGCAGAATCCGGTCAGGATTCTCTACAGAATCCGGTCAGGATTCTCTACAGAATCCGATCAGGATTCTCTACAGAATCCGATCAGGATTCTCTGCAGAATCCAGTCAGGATTATCTGCAGAATCCGGTCAGGATTCTCTACAGAATCTGGTCAGGATTCTCTGCAGAATCCGGTCAGGATTCTCTGCAGAATCCGGTTAGGATTCTCCGCAGAATCTGGTTAGGATTCTCTGCAGATTCTGGTTAGGATTCACTACAGAATCCGGTCAGGATTCTCTACAGAATCCGGTCAGGATTCTCTACAGAATCCGGTTAGGATTCTCTACAGAATCCGGTTAGGATTCTCTTCAGAATCCGGTCAGGATTCTCTACAGAATCCGGTTAGGATTCTTTGTAGGATCCAGTCAGGATTCTCTACAGAATACGGTCAGGATTCTCTACAGAATCCGATCAGGATTCTCTGCAGAATCCGGTTAGGATTCTCTTCAGAATCCGGTCAGGATTCTCTACAGAATCCGGTCAGGATTCTCTACAGAATCCGGTCAGGATTTTTGCAGAATCCGGTTAGGATTCTCTGCAGAATCCGGTCAGGATTCTCTACAGAATCCGGTCAGGATTCTCTGCAGAATCTGGTCAGGATTCTCTGCAGATTCCGGTGAGGATTCTCTGCAGAACCCGGTCAGGATTCTCTACTGAATCCAGTCAGGATTCCTCCTGGTTTCTGCAGAGCCTTATTTCTGGATTCTTCTTGATATTCCGGGATTCCTTTTGTAATTCCTCCTGAATGTTTCCGAGTTTGGTTCGAGATTGGTCCCGGAATTTCTCCAGGGATTTTACCGGGACTATTCCTTGGATGATTTCAAGTTGTTTCAGAGATTTCTTCCGAAATCCATTCCAGAAATCTTACAAATGTATTTAAGGATTTCTTTCAGAGTTCCTACAATGATTCCTCCAGAGCTTCCACCCGGAATTCTTCCCAGCAGTCTCCCCAACATTCCTACAGGAATTCCATCAGAAATTCATCCCGAGATTTCTCCAGGATTTTCTTCCATTATTCCTCTCTGAACTTTTCCCACGAGACCGCAGAGGATTTCTCTAGGGATTCCTCCCGGGTATCATTGGAGGTTCTTCACAGGATTTCTTACGATTCTTCTCCTGGAATGGCTTCTTGAAGTCCTCCAGGGATTTCTCCCGGCATTCCTCCCTAGTTTCATTCAGGGAATCATCTCAGGTTACCTGTCCATTTCAGCTCATGGAAATCATGTAGAAATTCCAACAGGTTCCAGCAGAACTTCATCACGGGATTCTTCTCGAGATCACTTCAGGGTTTCCTTTTGCGATTCCTCCTGGGATTCCTATCGAAACTTTTCTGGGGATTCCTCCCGGGTTTCCTCCGAGGATTCCTCTTCTTCTCCTTTTTGGCTTTACGTTTGCATTGGAACTTGGCCTGCCTCTCTTCAACTTAGTGTTCTTTGAGCATTTCCACAATTTTTGAATGAAGGGCTTCCTTTGCCTGCCATTGCATGAATTTGGGCCTCTTACCGGGATATTGCTTGGAATTGATCCCGAGTTTCTTCCTGGGGACCTCCCCGGGATTTCTCCAGTGATTTATTCCGGGATTTTTTTTTTTTCAGTGATGCCTCGGGCTGAAAATCTCTCTAATAAAGATACCTAACCTAAGCTTTTTCACTGATTGCACTCAAAATCCATCCCAGAAATCCTACAAGATACAAGATTCACCCGGGATTCCTTCCTGCATGTCTCAATTGGTTGCTTATGGAATACCTCCAGGGTTTTTTTTTTTTCGAGATTCCACCAGAGATTCTAGCCGGGATTCCTCCTGGGTTTTCTACAGAGATCGCTACAGCAACTCCTCCAGTAGTTTTTCCTGGAATTAGTTCAGAGATTCCTCTTTGAATTCCTACAGGGGGACTATTTGAGAGTACAAAATTAATCCCAGAAACCCTACGAGATGCATTAAGAATTCCTACAACGATTCCGCCAGAGCTTACTTCAGATTTTCTTCCCAGCAGTCTCCCCAAGATTCTTTCCGGGATTTCTCCAAGAAATCTCTTCGGGATTCCACTAGAAATTCCACCTGGGATTTTCTTCGGGATTCCTCGCGATACTCATCCATAGTTCTCTCCAAGTATAGCTACCGGAATTCTAACCAGGAGTTCACCAGAGGGGTTCCCTTTAGAAGTTTCTTACCATTTTTTTTTTTTTTAATATTTCTATCTAACTCCCGATATACGTCCTGGGATTCCTTCCGGGTTTTCTCTTGAGATTTCTCCCGAAACTCATTCAAGGATTCTTCCTGGGTTTTTGATCGAGAGTTTTTCCAGGATTCTTTCAAGGACTCTTTCGACGATTCCAGCAGACCTTCATCATTCTTCTTTTTTTTTTGTTTTGAAAAGCGTGTATTTTAGCATAAGCTAATTCTGCTTGAGGTTCTTTCCACGATTACCCGGCTAGATGGACATTACAAAATTATAACAAGCTGTGTTATTTTGTTACAATAAATTTTTATAACAAGGGTTGTTATAAAACATGTACCGTTAGTAGTTAAAATAACAAAAATTCTAACAAAGTTCCCACATGAAAAGAACAAAAATGTAATAACTTTTGTTATGATCATAACAAAAATATTACAAAACTTGTTCCATGAAATATGGTATAATTTAACAAAATTATAATAAATTGTGTTATAAATCCTTGGCAACTTTTTAGGGTAAAAACTAAATGTTTATACTCATTTTTTGATAAATATTTTTAAGTTTGTTATTCTATTTTTAGAAAAAGTAGGTAACACAAAAAAAGTTTCCAGGACGTTATAAAATTTTCGGATCTGAACCAACACACCTCCCATCGGTAGCAATCTGACGCCTCTGCCAATGAGGCCATTACAACACTTGAAGAGGGCGGTGATAGAAGCTTTATTGGTTCTACGTATTGCCAATTTCCTCATTTAAATCCTTGTTTGTCAGACGCACACGAGCGGGGTAGTACGACGTCACATTGAACTCGTTGACGTATAATAGACTTGAATTGTCGTATGTGATTTTGTTTTAATCTATCACAATTATATCATATGCAGATATGATAACAGCTGTAGATATAATTTAGTTATATTCCACATTATTTTTTAGCAATGAAATGGAATCTATCACACAAGGGGTCATCCATTAAGTTCATCGTCACGTTTGGAGGAGGCAGGGAGGGTTAAAAATTTCCAATTTTAGCGTGACGTACTTAATAGATGCTCCCTAAGGTCGAAGCAAAATAGTAGAATAAACAAATTCCATGTTATATTTTTGGCGAAATTAGAACAGCAGTTCTGTTTAGGTATTTATGGTAATCGATCTAATGTTACGCGTGTAAAGATACGTCATTTGTGTAAAATTCAACTCAAAAGTATTGGACGGCATACAAAACGTAGTTTTATGTAACGGAAACATTGTTCATCCGGTCGCAAATATCAGCACATGCAATATCCGTCGTTTAAGAAAACTTTGGGTATTATCGACAGGTTTGTTCTCTTCGTCTTGAGGGTTGTATCGGCCAAATTGCCTGGAACATCCCGGTCAACCAGTGACAGATTTTCGATATCGATCGATATCGATTTGTATTGAATTTCAAACGTCCAATCAAGTGAGTGATTGTTTTTGGTATATACAAAGGTGTTTCAAATAACATAATGTTGTTGATTGAGCATGGACTAACTTATGAAAATATCACATTTTCTTACATATTGACAGACTCACGAAGTTAAATTCCGAATATCTCGGAAACGGTTACTTTCAGAAAGATTATTACCAATAGGCTCCCAAAGCCCTATCGGGATTCTTGTTTTAAACCACAATATATGGTTCAAAAGTACATATTTACTCATATTTTGACGTTTTTATTAACCGTAGTTGAAAATATATAATTTTTATTTCTTTAGCCTTTTGTCTCGTCCCTAGCTTATAACACATACTTTGAGTGATTTTTTTTCACCGTGTATGTCAGATAGGAACATTTTTGAAATCCCAGTGCGAAAAATGTCGAGCTCAGTCACACAAGGTTGACCTCAAATGTCAAAGTAGAACTATTTTCCATTTTTCTTATTTCGAATTTTCTCATTATTCCTTTGTTTTTCAAGTTCGAGTAAAGTACAATTCCGATTAGAATACCATGCTTGATCGTATTATTCAATATAAGCGAGATTTCGTCTTTAATTTTAGTACCCTATTATTACAGTAGACGTTCGGTTAGTGCAAGCGGTTTAACTGCAATGCTTTTTAACTGCAAGTCCGGCAAATGCAACAAATTTGCAGTTATCGCATCGCCAAATGTCAAAATGGTGCGCCATGTTAGCCAAAATGAACAGACGGATGAAGTTCACGTTCATTTTACGTAAGTTTATGGTTTGTTAACACTGTCAGGCGTTTCAGTTATCGGATTTTTGTTCGCTAAGTGAAACGTAAACATGTTGCAGCTATCGAACGTCTACTGTATCTTTGACATCCTACCAAAATTTGAAAACGATCTGATAAAAAGTTCCAAGCCTTTTTTCACGTTGTTTACCCAACTATCTATCGCGTAAGAATAACAGTTAACAGAGAAGAAAGAAAAACTAATGACCTGATGAAGGGGAAGTTTGTCAATGTTTACTTGTTTTGTTTCACACCAGACAAGACTTAACAATTGTGCCACAAAACTAACTCAACATCATCTAGAAAATACTGTGCTGTTGCGTCAACAGGTTCTTCGCCACAGCTTCCAGCAGAAATAATGTTCTTTAACCCTTATGTGGTCGACAGGGTACCCGGGTACCCAGCGCCCATTCAAAAAGCACGGTGTAGAAAAAAGCAAAAAGTTTGTCGGAAACATAACGGTTACAACCCTACAAAGGGCTGTAACAGTAGGTAGGTATCTTTATTAGAGAGATTTTCAGCCCGAGGCTGGTTCATCTCTTAAAACTGTAACAGTACTAAAACGTACTCTATGAAAGCAGTTGTTTTGTTGGTGAGGATTCTTATTCGATTGGCACATCATCCGGGAACTATTTCGGTTTTGGATTAGTGTGCAATACAAGAACCCCAAAAAATAGATATAAGATAGCTGTGGGGCTGTTCATAAACGACGTAGACTAAAATTTGTGCCATCTCATAATTACACCTTCCAGCTGTAATGATATCGTATAACGATAGTAGCTTCAAAGCTTGAGGTTTAGGAAGAATATTTGGCAGATTACAACTAAATGTTAACAAGTGTTTATGTTGCATTTTTTTTTAAACAAATATGACGGCGTCCCCAAATTACGCGTCGGCCAAGGGAGAGGGGAAAACACAACCGAGCGTTGCGGCCCATACAAAAATTTTAGGACTTTCATACAAACAAGCGTAATGGAAGTGGAGGGAGTTTTTACATGACGATTTTAGCGTTGCGTTCTAAATGAATGCTATACTTGATGTTATAAGTTTGTTTTATGGCTTTTGGCTCTAGTGGTCAATATTACAAAAATGATCAGGTGCTGTTCATAATCCACGTGGTCATTTTTTGGAAGATTTCGAACCAAACCACCCCACCCCCCGCGTGGTCTTTCGTTCATACAAAAAAAATAAATTTGTATGGACCGTGGTCTTTGACCGACCCCCCCCCCCCCCCCCAACATGACCACGTGGTTTAGGGATGGCCCCTCAAATTTGAAATTATTTTGTTACAAAAAATGTAGCAAAAATTACAATAAATGTGTTACGAAATTTTGTTATAGGCAATTATTTTAATATGCATAATGTAACAAATGCTGTTATATATCTGTTTGAATAAATAATACAAGTTTTGTTATAGTTTTGTTTTTAAAATAATAACAAATTTTGTAACAATTTTGTTATGGTTATTCACATTTAGAAATCCTTACAACAAAATTATATCAAATTGTGTTATTTCTAACAACGGTTGAAATAATTTTGTTACAATCTTGTTAGGAGCTTCTGGTCGGGTAGTCATGAGATTCCTCCTGAGATTCGACATAGGAATCCTTCTGAATCCCCTACAAAAATTGATTTTGAAATTTCTACCGAGATTTCTCCAGTAATTCTTCCGGGAACTTATCCAGACCCGACTAGAAAAACAAAATTATTACAAGTTGTGTAATTTTGTTACAATGCTTTTTGTGACAACGGTTGTTATAAAACATGTACCGTTAGTAGTTAAAATAACAAAAATTCTAACAAAACTCGTTCCAATTTAAACAAAAATATTACAGGTTGAGATACAATCATAACAAGATTATATCAAATTTTGTTAGACTAAACATGCGAAATCATAACAAAATTATAACAAGTTCTGTTATATATTTCATAACAAATTTGTTACAAGTTTTGTTATAAATATCTTGGCTCGGGTTACCAAAATAACAAAAATTTTAAACTTTTTTGGGGGCAACACAAAAAATCATACAAATTCTGAAATAATTTTGTTAAAATAATATAACAAAGATTGCACTAAACGTGTTACGAAATTATGTTAGAGGCAATTATATTATAATGCATAATATAACAAAAGTAGTTATACGTCTGCTTGCAAAAATAAAACAAGTTTTGTTATAATTTTGTTTCTTAAATAATAACAAATTTTGTTACGTTTTTGTTATGATTATTCTCCCATAAAAATATCACAACAAAATTATATCAATTTCTGTTATTTCTAACAACGATTGTTATAATTTTGTTATTATCTAGTTAGGTGCTTCTGGTCAGGGAGATCTTTCCCAGGATGTCTCTGGAAATTCCTTCAGATATTCCCCCCGGAATCCATTACAGAAATCCTCCGATTTTTTTTTCCTCCATGTATTTCCATATATGCCACAAAAGCCACACCTTATTAAACGCAGTGGCATAATTTTCCCAGAGGGGAGGAAAAAATGTATTTCTCCTAGAGTTTCCTAAGCTTATGGGATTTTTTCCGAGAATTCTTGCGACATATCTCCGGAATTCTTCCCGGGATTTTTACAGGGGCTTTCAGGAGAATTTATCCATTCATTTCTTCCCGAATTTATCCATAGATTAATCATAGGATTCCTCCCAACACTCTCCTAACGATTCCTACCGGGTTTCTTTGGAAATTTATTAAAGGATTCCTTCAAAATTGCTTCAAGATCTTCCCGGGACTCCTCTCAGAATTCTTCCAGGAATTCCTCCTAGGATTACTTCAAAGATTTATCCAGGGTTTTCTTCAGGAATCCAAATATATGTCCTAGGATTCTCACCGAGATTCCTCTTGGGATCAATCTCGGGATTCTTTTTGAGATTCTATCCGGGACTCCTGCAGTGGGATTTCACGGGATTTCTCTGGAATTTATTCCATGCTTCCTTCTGTGATTTCTTCAGAGATTTATCGCAAAATCCATCCAAGAATTGCACCAAGATGTCTTTATATTTTTTTTTTTCAGAATTCCAACAAGGTCTCCTCCGGAGATTTATTTCGAGACTTCTTCACTGCTTTCTCTCGGGATTCCTCCTGGTGAAACACCTGAGAATTAATTCTGGGATTCTTCCCTAGTTTTGGGACTCTTAACGGGATATTTCTTGGAATTCATCCCGAGTTTCTTCCTGGGGCCCTTCCCGGGATTTCTCCAGAGATTTATTCCGGGATTTTTCCTAGGATTTTTTCCGTAATTTTTTTTAGTGATGTCTTGGGTTGAAAATCTCTCTAATAAAGATACCTAACCTAACCTGATTGCACCCAAAATCCATCCCAGAAATCCTACAAGATACAAGATTCACCCGAGGATTCCATCCTGCATGTCCCAAGAGGTTGCTTATGGAATACCTTCAGGGTTTTTTTTTTCGAGATTCCACCGGAGATTCTAACCGGAATTCCTCCTGGGTTTTCTACAGAGATCGCTAGTGGTTTTCCTGGAATTTGTTCAGAGATTCAGAGTCGACTCTTTTGATCGATTCAGTAACTCATTTCGAGATTTGAAAAAAATGTCGATTTTCGGTGTAAGCTGACTCCTTTTCGTACATTTTTATACAGTTTTTGAAAAAATCCGCTTGCATGGTGCGGTCCTTGACAGTATTTCCAAATGTCTGAGCAAGACGTACTAAAATGTATGATACAGTAGACGTTCGCTCGGTGCAAACCGTTTAACTGCAATGCTTTTTAGCTGCAATTCCGCTAAGTGCAACAATTTTGCAGTTATCGCACCGCTATCTGTCAAAAACAAAACGTCAACAGAGTTGCGATGTTTTCTGATGCATACCAACTGTATTGCGATGTTTTTGAGTGCATTCTGGCTGCGTCCAACAGCAATTGACAACTGTTTGACGGCTGTCAGTCGTTGCAGTTAGCGAATTTCATTCGGTAACTGAAACGTAAACATGTTGCACTTATCGAACGTCTACTGTACGCAGATTTAGCACCAAAAAATACACTGTTGAAAATGCTTTGACATCCATGTGCACAACAGAACATGTGCTCGATGAACAAATTGAGATTTGAAATTATGAAAAGAAATCCACGTACTCCGGTGAGACTCGAACTCACGACTCCCAATTCGCTAGACGGGCGCTTCTATTCCTTCAAGCTACGGAGTCACTCGACTATCTCCGTCGCCAGCAGGCCTAGAACTGAACTCGATTCCACTATCGCACATGGTTATCTTCTTTTCACAATCCAAACCCCCTTCGGATGGGATTAGATGAACATCTAACACATTGTCTGTTGTGCACATGTATGTCAAAGCGGGAGAGGAAGTTATTTTTAATTGTCGAGAGCTTCGGGCACTGCCTTCCAATCACTTATTGGTATGGCAATTAGTGTGCAGTCGGACTCTCGACGGGTCGGTCCTCGGCCGACCGAATACGGTAAGGGTGACCGTAGCACCTTACAAATGTCAATTTCTTGATTTTGCTTTGGCTGACCAAGCCATGTGGGAAATTACACTGTTGAAACACAACAGACAATGTGTTAGATGTTCATCTAATCCCATCCGAAGGGGGTTTGGATTGTGAAAAGAAGATAACCATGTGCGATTGTGGAATCGAGTTCAGTTCTAGGCCTGCTGGCGACGGAGATAGTCGAGTGACTCCGTAGCTTGAAGGAATAGAAGCGCCCGTCTAGCGAATTGGGAGTCGTGAGTTCGAGTCTCACCGGAGTACGTGGATTTCTTTTCATAATTTCAAATCTCAATTTGTTCATCGAGCACATGTTCTGTTGTGCACATGGATGTCAAAGCATTTTCAATATATGAATGCTTAAAAAGACTTTAAAGCATAGGTACTTTTTAAACGTTTAAAAAAGTTGTGATGGAATGACACTTTTTGGACATTTCTCGGTAAATCCTATTTTTTTTATCAATGTCATTAAATTTTCTACTTCTGTTCTCAAGATATAAGATATATTAGAGCCTATTTGGGTTAAGGGAAGAACACATTTAGTAATTTGTGTGTGATATTGTAAATTTGTATTATTTTCCTCTATGTGGGTGAAAATGTCAAACCATTATAATGCTATTCGTCGTGGGAAAATGTTACATTTTATAACGTCGCAATAAGTATCAATATATTGTTGATAAAAGTTTAAAATTTCATTCAATTTGGTTTACTGGTTTCCGAGATATGACAGTTCAAAAATAAGTACTCTAAAAATAGAGTTTTACGAGAACGGTTCTAGCTTCGCAAAAGATTAACCAATCGAGCCCAAATTTGTACCAATGATGCATACATAATAGGTTGACAAGCAGCCAAAACTTGAGAATTTTTGATGTACTTTATGAAAAGTTACAGCATGTTGAACTTTTTTGTGAGAGAAAAACATGTTGACTATCCCAAACATTTTGGCCACCCCCTGTACTTCGGAATTTGACTTGGGATACCAAAATTGACCACAACGTTTAACTCAAGATCCCGAAGAGATAGAAGAATAGTTTCCTCGGAATTCCTAAGGATTTGAACACGAAATTCAATCAGGTTTTTTTATGCACTTATTCAGGAATTTCACGAAAAATTCTTCCAATGGTTTCTCTGTAATTGCTTCAGGAATTTTGTCAGGGCCTTCAGGGTTTTCCAGATCGCTCCATAGATTTCTGTAGAGATTCCATCAGAGTAATTCCTCCAGACATTTTCTCAGGTATCCTCTAGGGATTTTTTCAAGGGTTTGTCCAAAAATTTCTTTTAGAATTTGTCAAAGTTCTTTGGGGAAGAATTTCTCCAAAGATTCCCCCTGAAGTTCCTCCAGGGATTTACCATGGATGTCCTTTAGTGAGTTTTTCTGGTTATTTGTCCATAGATTTCTCTGGAATTTCTATCAAGGGTTTATCCTGGTGTTCCTTCAGGGCTTACGCTAGGATTATTGAGGAAAATCCTTTAGAAATTCCTCCAGAAGTTCCTATAGGGATCCTCCCAAGGAACAATTCAAAGTCATAAATAAGCATGCATGTTGAACAATTTCTGGTTTATAACATTAGCAGCTGAACAAAACCAAATGCTGAATAATAAGCTGAAATGATGCTAATTACATAGTAAATAAGCCAAAATGCAACATTTGGCACGTATGTGAACAGCAACTTAATTATAAGCTTAACAAACGTCAGCCGTTTTTGTTTACTCGATTTGCCCTTACTAGCTTTAATATAAGCTGAAGAAGAACTTTTTTCTACGCGATAAAAAGCTTATGTTCCACAGTTGCCGAAAGCTGATTATTGTGCTCAACATAAGTTGAACAATTGCTTTTGATGTTTAATACTTCAGCTATTGTGGGAACGTGCAATTATGGTTTAACAGTAAGCTGTATAAACGGATTTATGATTTATACGTTCGCTTATCACTTTTCGATTGAACAACAGATCAAAGTAATTATAATAGAGCAGTACTGGAACGTTCCTCATTATTAAATATGTATTGATGTTTGTTTCACACCAATGTGAAATATTCAAAACATTTGCTAGTTTTCGTAGCAATTTCAAAGTTGTAGTCACCTTCACAACTTTTTGCCTTTCTCGTACACTAAGTGTACTGGAAAGGCTATATGTTCACTCCAAAAATGACTTTTTGATAGAAGGCCCGGAAGGTCGAGTCACATATACCAATCAACTCAGCTCGATGAATTGAGGTGATGTCTGTGTGTGTGTATGTATGTGTGTGTGTGTGTATGTATGTGTGTGTGTATGTGTGTGTACAAAAAAAACTCACATCACTTTTTGGCAGTAAACCTCAACCGATTTCAATGACCAACGGTTTATTCGACGCGGAATCTGGTCCCATTGTTTCCTATTGAAAATGGTTCGGATCGGTCTAGCCGTTCCGGAGTTATGGCCATTTAGGTGTTCCGGATCGGTACCCCAGGAAGGGGCCAGATATGAAAACGCTACAAACCCATTCATGCGACACATCAAACCACGGAACTTTCGAAAACATGATGAACGGTAAACAGGAAAATAGTCTCGGGCCATATATGAACCGGTAGTTTCGGAACCGGTTCCGGGTGACCCGCCGGAAGTGGCCAAATATGAAAGTGAACCAAACCCTTCATGCGACACATCAAACAGCGGATTTTTCGATAACCTGATAAACAGTAGGCAGGAAAACATTCTCAGACCATATCTGAACCGGTAGTATTCCGGAACCGGTTCTGGGTGTTCCGCCGGAAGTGGCTAAATATTAAAGTGAACCAAACCCATGCATGCGATACATCAAACAGCGGCTTTTTCGACAGCCTGATGAACAGTAGGCAGGAAAATATTCTCGGACCATATCTGAACCGGTAGTGTTCCGGAACCGGTTCCGGGTGATCCGCCGGATGTGGCCAAATATGTATGTGAACCAAAGCCATACATGCGACACATCAAACAGCGGATTTTTCGATAACCTGATAAACAGTAGGCAGGAAAACATTCTCAGACCATATCTGAACCGGTAGTATTCCGGAACCGGATCTGGGTGTTCCGCCGGAACTGGCTAAATATGAAAGTGAACCAAACCCATGCATGCGATACAACAAACAGCGGCTTTTTCGATAGCCTGATGAACAGTGGGCAGGGAAACATTCTCAGACCATATCTGAACCGGTAGTGTTACTGAACCGGTTCCAGATGTCACGCCGGAAGTAGCCAAGTATAAAAATTAACCAACCCCTTACATGCGGCGCATCAAATCGCAAGCTCTTCAGGCAACCTGATAAACGGCTAATAAAAGAGAATAGTTTCAGATCATATTTGGATCAACCGATAGAGTTCCGGAACCGGTTCCGGGTGTAGCGCTGGAAGTGGTCAAATGTAGTAGATATCAAAACCCATGCCTGCGGCACATTAAACAGCGGCTTTTTAAATAACGTGATAAACGATTAGTCAGAAAATAGACCACAACGAAGATCTTTATAAAGGCTACCGATAGTGTTCCAGGACCGATCTAGGGTGTCCAGCCGGAAGTGGCCAAATGCCAAAAAGAACCAAACCTATGCATGCGACACATCGAACCGCGGTCTTTTTTTAAACCATGAAGAACGATTAGCAAGAAAAAAGGCTCAGACCACATTAGAGGCTACCGATAGTGATGCAAAACCAGCATTGGGTGCTTTCTAGGGTGCTTCGCAGGAACTTCAAAAATGAACAAAGTCAATGCAAGCGATAAATATCTGTAAGAAAACAAAATCTTGACTGAACGAAGGCCACATACATACAGACGTCTTACTCTACTCACTCTCCATTGTCCTTGTTTTCAACGGTTGAAACAAATATTAATCGTTGTTGCTCGTTTGACGTCTACTCACTAGGGGCCGTTCATAAACCACGTAGACTTTTTGGGGGGAGGGGGGGTCTAGCCAAAGTCTACGCTCCATACAAATTTTAAAATTTTTGTATGTACAAAAGTCTACGAGGGGGGAGGGGGGGTCTGAGATGGCCAAATTTTGGTCTACGTGGTTTATGAACAGCCCCCTACCAACATCAAGCCGCAGTGAAACGCAACCTGATTAGCATTTGGCGATTATTTTTTCGTAACGATGAATATAATAGCAATATGTTACAAATGATATGTCTGTTTGTCTGTACTAAAGCAATCTCATCAAATCACTGAGGTGTAAAAATATACAGTAGGATAGGTCAACGTTATATGAGAAAATTATCGCATCAACCCCGGAGAAAGTTTTTTCAATCCTCTTTTCCGTCTAAAACTACTGGGATTTTTTTTATGGGATTCAGTATGGGCAATTTCACTTGCTCGCATTTTTAGTCAAATTTTACATGAATTTTGTAACCTATGATAATAAAATATACCCTAAAGTGTGAAGAAAAAACTATGTCGAAGACCGTAAAGCAGGGCTGTCCAACATACGGCCCGCGGAATCGATGAATGAAACTTGGCCCAAGGATTGAAATATTTGAAGATATTTCATATTTAAATAAGATTTAATATTAAAAATAAACTCGAAACAGGTAGTGTTTTGTTAAAAATTTTCAAAGATTGAAAAATTTAAATACATAAATTTAAAAATTTTAAACTTGAAAGGTACAGCCAAATTTGAAGCAGAATTTCAGCAAAATTTACTGAATTTCAGAAAAACGTTGCTGCTGAACAGCAGAGTTTACTGAACGAATCAGGGAAGTTTGCTGAATTTCAGCAAATTGTTTGCTGCAACCTGCGGTTCGGCAAAATTCAGAAAAAAAGTATTCAGGGTGATTTTTGCATAAAATCAAGAATTCTTACTCACATTTATATGATCCAAATGATGTCAGTGTTGTGATTTGCCGTGAGAACGAGTAATCGGATGTACAAAATTTCACTGATGCATTCGTGCTTTCGAAATTTGATGTCGAAATTTAATGTCTGGCCCGTCGACTGGTATGGAGTATCACTTGAAAGGTTGGGCAGGCCTGCCGTAAAGTCATCTGTGATTGTGAAAGACGTAATATCCTAGCTTGCAATTATCGTCTTGATGTTGATCGGTCTTTAGTGATAGTGAAGGTGCTCAAGCAGTCAACTGAAAATTCTGATATTTTTCAGCCCTGTCTATACGTTTAACGTAACGTCGGAATATGTTCAATTAATAAATTTCCCAATTTTATTAAAATTATTGCTTTTCTAAATAAGGTGTTCTCGGGATTCAGGAACAGTTCGCATTACGTCGACGGAAAGATCATGCTTCGGAATGATGGCCCTATCACAGAAACTAGCTAAACAAACAATAGTACCGTCAAGGCACCATTCACCGTGGATCTAAGACGATTCGGGGCAAATAAGGGCTGTCATTTGACACTAGTCTTATAAGCATTGTTGGTGCCGCTTTTAATTGCCTTCATTATAGGTTAATATTAAAGCAATATCCACAGAAGTAGAAATTTTTTCACAAAATTTGGTGATATAGTACAATTAGTAAAAGGTAGTAGGGTCGCCTAATTCCGTGGTAGGTCACCATTCATCGTGGTAGTAGGAACCCATTCACCGTGTATGAGAAATTTTATTCTACTTTGTTTTAAAATGATCAAAACAACCCAGCCAAGGGAATTTTCTTTGTTTAAATTCATTTCAAGTAATAAATTGCAAGATTTTATAAGAAAAACGATTGTTCAAATTTTCGATTTTTTCTAGATATATGGGACAATATAGGGCACGGTGAATGGAGACCATTGATTTTTAGGGTACCCATTCACCGTGCCTTTTTGTTTCAATTAAAACGTACGGGTAATCGTACTTTCTTGTTAAACTTACTTCGGTAATGCAAAATACATACCTAATATGTGAATTTAATTGCTTCTTGGTGGAATAAAAACGTTACTACATTTAGTTAATCGCTTAAATCACCTTAGCGCAGTTTTCGTATTTTCACTATGAATACAGTAAACGAACAGAAACCCGCTTCATGTAAACACTTTTTAGTGTCAAAATGATACTTTTAAATGTTTCTAATGAGCGTTTTGACATGGTAACAATACATTAGAGTTGTATTGGTGAAATTGAAGGGAAATTGTCATATCATTCAATCATAATATGGAAATAATGAAAAAATATTCGAAGGCACACGGTGAATGGAGCCCCCACCGTGAATGGCGCCTTGACGGTAGAAGATTCCAAAAACAGGGACCGAATTCTAAACCGCCCGATAGGTAGGCGATTGTCCACATCACGACGGTTTCAAACCGAACGGACTCAATAAATATCAAAACTTTCGTATTACATTTTTAAGTTAGGCAAGGCCATCTTGACTAGGAAACCTTGACCGATTGAACCCTTGAAAAGCCCCATACAGATCGAAACGTCGGAAAAATTCATAAACTAGTGTTTTCGATTCCCCCAAAAGGCTGAAGCCAACATTCTGAAGCAAAATCATCCCAGTCGTATCCCAACCAAGGAAAGATCATGAGTACATGTTCGACGAGAAAGGCACTATCACCACTAGGTGGATTAATCTGGGTTTTTAATCAATATTTACAACCTTTCAAAAATCTGAAGATTGACCTTTCACAGCTTTGTGAAGATGTTTCAGTCTCAGCGAGCAGCTTGCCAATTCCAGGATGGCGTGGTCGGTAAGGCATGCGACGGGTGATTGTGAGATCACGAGTTCAAATCCCAAGTTGAGAAATTTTTAGAAGAGCTTGTGTGTTATAAATGCGTTTAGATGCGAAAAATAAACATGATTGAACTATAATAGTACCTCGCACTTCAATTTGTTTTTGTTTTTAGCAGCTGTTTATTATAGCTGAATACAAGTTCAATAAGAGGCTGATATAACACAGATTACTTCCTACTGTAAAGCCTTTATCGCGCTTGCAGGAAAGATTGCTGAATAACTTCTTCACTTTTGTTTGAACAACGCCTGATTACAAGCTGTAATGAAATAGTGTTAAACTGTTATTCAATTAAATGTGGAATTAAAAAGTCATTGCAATGTTGGCTAAATGAGTGATTGTTCTTTGGGCTTTCAGGGAGCCCTCGGGATATATCTCAAGAGATTACATAACTTCTCTAGATTACTAGATTACATCTCTCTAGATTCTCGAGATTACATAACTCTGCGTCACGGTGGCGCAGGTTTTTGTTGAGCAGAAGTCTCTGTGCCTTACTTCTAGCAAATCAATATTTACTTGCTAGAAGTAAGTCACAGTGACTTCTGCGCAACAATAACCTGCGCCACCGTGGTTCTTCTGTAACATGTGTGTTACTTAGGTAGCGCCAGGAATATATATGCAAAGTTTTTGTTCGCAGATAATTCGTTATCTCAAGCGTTATCTATTGATCAACACTGTCGAAAACGGCATACTTCATGCTTATTAAAGTTTTGATACTTGTTTGAACTTGTTTGACATTAGGTGCCACCTAGCGGATAAATCATGAACCATAGACTCAATTTTCAGATAGTCCTAAGCTTGCTGAACAACTTTGCCCAAGACGGCATCATTCTATCTCATCAAGATCCTAGGTTGTAGAGGTTTGAACATTTTCCCCACTGGTGCCGCCTAGTGGGCCAGTCTCGAACCAAGATCACCGTGTTCAGATAGTTCTTCGTTTGCGGTACACAATACGTGTTTGGACTGAACTAAAGGCCTCCAACACCCGGGAGAACATCAATGACCTATAATATCTGTAAACCACATGGGGGTATCTAGGAGTCCCAAAGAGGTCTTCAAAGGGCTTTCAAAGAGCTTTCAAAAAGCTTTCAAAGAGGACGAGTAATGCCTTTTTACCTTTTCAAGGCGCAGGGATCATATATGGTCGGCGTTAAGTCAGAGGGGACCAAGTAACAAAATTGACGAAAATTAGATTTTTAGGGCATTTGATTAAGAATTACTTAAGCTACTTTGAACATTCACCCAATTTTCTTAATGTTACAATTAACGAGAGTTATAGCACAATTTTCTTTTGATTGAACTGCAAAAATCGATAATAGTGTGCAGTGAGAGTGGACCACATGCTTGATGTCAAAAGAGTTGAAAAAATGTGTATTGGTTAAAATCCAATAAATGAAATAGTTTATCATCAAAATCTGATACGTTTCTAAATTCTATGACTCCCTAACGCATTTTCTGATGATTATTGATCAAGAAAGCACGTAAAATTCCATTTTATTATGGTCAATATCGTATTTTACAGATCATCGTGTTGAAGCATATTGTGGCATTTCGCGTGCAGAAAGAGTGGACTAAGTGTCTCTAAGAAAAATTGTTGAAATTACCTTATTTTTCGTAATCCTTTCCTAATCAAAATATGTTTGTTTAGTAGCTATTAGGCATCATATTGAAATGTACCAATACCCGTTTCATGAAGAATTAGCTTTGACCGGTTATTTAAGAATTGTGTACTTGGTTCACTCTGTCTGAACGAATTTTTGAAAAATGCCAGTCCTTTGAATAAATTATTATAAACTGTGTAACTACAATATTTCAAAAACGTACCGAACTATGAAAATACATTCAAAAGTTGTTAGCTTTTAAATCTTCAAGTTAAGCATTCTTGAATAGCTCATTAGTTGACTACCCTTCATGTGATATTGAACTGTTGTACTTGGTCCACTCTGACTGAACATAAAAATTGAAAATGGTAATCAGCAGTGTAATAACAAAAATATCAAATTTCAATCTTCCGGCTCACATTTTACACTACTCCTATTAACTGTTGTCCTACTTGTGCATTATTTTTTCATCAAATATGTAAATACTTGAGTGTGAACTGTAGTTGGTTGAAGATTTTCAAAAAACCGTTCAGTCAGAGTGGACTAAGTACAATCAATTACTTAGCAATTTCTCGGTTTTAAGCTTTATTTCACGTTTTTTCGTGATCAATACAGAGCGATGCTGTGATGAATATTTATTAAGATTTATGGCTAAAAATCAAGAACATTCGTTGAAAAACTCAAAACTTATAGAGTTGCAAACTTTAAAGTCGTTTTTCTAGAAATTAAGTAAAAGACACATGGTCCTCTCTGACTTAACGCCGACCATATAACCCCGACGATGGAACCAAGTTTTGCAAACATGTTCGAGGCCAGTGAGATCTCGGCAGTAGCGGCGAAACAGTCCGGCTGCAGAAGATTCAGGGGCTTAGGGAAGGTTCTAGTTTGATTCCTCCTGGAGGCTTTAACGAAGTTTCTGTGAGTCTCAAGAGGTTTGAGAGGCATTTCAAAGAGTTTCAGGAAGCTTCAGAGGGCTTCCAGAAGTTTCTGGGAGTTTAACGAAAGCTTCGGGAGAGCTTCAGTGTGTTTCAAGCTGTTTTAAGTAGTTTTAGGAGTTTTCAATGGGTTTCTGGGAGCTTCAGGGGTTTAATTGGGATTCTTGGAGGTTTGAGAGAAGTTTCTACAAGCCTCGTGGAAGTTCCAATCCGTTTCCAGCCATTTCAAGAGACTTTTAGGGGGAACTTTAAAAAAAACTCCCTGTGGTTTCAGAGGCTCCCAGGGGATTTCAGAGGAGTTTCTGGGGGTTTCAGAGAAGATTTAGTGGGGTTTCAAGAGATCTCAGGGTGGGGGGGGGGTGTGGTGGCTTCATGAGAGTCTAGTAGTAATTTGCGAGATTTGTTGGGGTTTCAAAAAGATTTTATGTCATTTCAGTAAATTTCAGGGGTTGCGTAGGACCTTGGGTGAGTTATCTGTAGTTTCATGGAGTTCTTTGGGGCTTAAGAGAAGTTTTAGGGGGGGGGGGTCTCAGGAAAGTTTCAGAAGGATTCAGAAGGATGCGTCTCAAGGTGTTTCAAAATGCATCAGGAAAATCTTAAAGCAAAGTTTTTAGGGACCTAGAGGTTTCAAGGCGTTCCAGTTTCTGCATGTTCCGGAGGCCTTCATTAAACTCCCAGGGGTTTCAGCGAGTTTTCCGGGGGGTTCATGAGAACTTCTCAGCTGACTTAGAGGGGTATCATGGGATTTTCAGGAGAATGTAAGATAAATTTTCGGAAATCACTCGGATTTCAAAGCGATTTCATGTCATTTCAATGGTTACCAGGGGTTGTGTAGGGCTTTAGTGAAGTTTCCTGCAGTTTCAGGTAGGTTTTAGGCAGGATATCAATGCGTTTCAAGGTGTTTTAGGAGGCTTTAGGAGAATCTAAGCAAGGTTTGTATAGATCTTAATGGGTTCCAAGACGTTTCAGTTTCCAGAAGATTCAGAGGGCTTCAGAAGATTCCAGGGCGTTTCACCTAGTGCTACCGGCGGACTTAGAGGGGTTACATGGGATTTCAAGCGGCTTCAGAAGATCTCAAGAGAACTTTACGGAGGTCTTGGGGAGCTTCCAAAAGAGTTTTTGAAGAGTTCAACACATATCAGTGGGTTTCCGGGAATCCCTTCTGAAACACCAGGAGAGGTCCTGGAGAAAAATTCTCGGTGGTTTCAAGGCGTTTCGGGGTTTTATGGTTTCATGGAGTTTTTGCAGGCTTCTCAAGAAAATTACAGGGACTAAAGGGAGTTTGATTGGGGTTTCTGAGTGGTGTGTGGAGTTTCGAGAGATTGCATTGCGCTCAGAGCCTTTCAGTGAGGTTGTGGAGGGTTTCAAGGCGCTGCAGAGAAATTTCCTAGAACCCTTGTAATATACAAAATAATTCTGATATTCTTTGTGCAAAGAATATCAGAATACAGTGTACAGAGAAATGATTGACTAACAAAGGGAAAGACAAAAAAGCATACTGATAGTAATACTATAAATTTAAAAATACGAAGTTAAACTGAAATAGCATAGATAGTTTGAGAGACAGAAACAAACTTGCTTAAATAGGGCAGAATGAAAAACAAATCAGACTAACAAACAAGTATGTATAACATGCATAAAATAATAATTGAGAGACAAATAATAGTAAAAGTAGAAAAAGCATAAAAACATATCAGACATATCTCAAAACAAACTAACAGAAATAACAAAGAGAATGAACTGAACAGTCCGAGCATGTACAACAGAATAGATAGATTAAACAGATCACACAGAATAGTCAGTACTAGAACAAACAGATTTAAAAATAAACAGTGAAAACAGAACAGGCAAAAAACCTCGAACTGACCGGTCATGCAGAACAGATAGAGAAGAAAGAACAAGCAGAACAGACATAAAATACAAAATAATTACAGCAAACATTAGAATAGAAACAAACATTAGAATAGAAAGAATGCAAATCAGACTGAACAGACCACACATACAAAACAGATAGGACGAATAGAACAGACAAAGCAGATAAAACAGACATAACAGACAGATCAGACAGAAAAGATACACCAGACAGAAAAGACAGAACAGACAGAACAGACAGAACAGACAGAACAGACAGAACAGACAGAACAGACAGAACAGACAGAACAGACAGAACAGACAGAACAGACATAACAGACAGATCAGACAGAAAAGATACACCAGACAGAAAAAAAAGAACAGACAGAACAGACAGAACAGACAGAACAGACAGATCAGACAGAACAGACAGAACAGACAGAACAGACAGAACAGACAGAACAGACAGAACAGACAGAACAGACAGAACAGACAGAACAGACAGAACAGACAGAACAGAACAGACAGAACAGACAGAACAGACAGAACAGACAGAACAGACAGAACAGACAGAACAGACAGAACAGACAGAACAGACAGAACAGACAGAACAGACAGAACAGACAGAACAGACAGAACAGACAGAACAGACAGAACAGACAGAACAGACAGAACAGACAGAACAGACAGAACAGACAGAACAGACAGAACAGACAGAACAGACAGAACAGACAGAACAGACAGAACAGACAGAACAGACAGAACAGACAGAACAGACAGAACAGACAGAACAGACAGAACAGACAGAACAGACAGAACAGACAGAACAGACAGAACAGACAGAACAGACAGAACAGACAGAACAGACAGAACAGACAGAACAGACAGAACAGACAGAACAGACAGAACAGACAGAACAGACAGAACAGACAGAACAGACAGAACAGACAGAACAGACAGAACAGACAGAACAGACAGAACAGACAGAACAGACAGAACAGACAGAACATACAGAACAGACAGAACAGACAGAACAGACAGAACAGACAGAACAGACAGAACAGACAGAACAGACAGAACAGACAGAACAGACAGAACAGACAGACCAGACAGAACAGACAGAACAGACAAACAGAACATTTCGGACATAACAAACTGAACAAGTAGAACAGGCAGACCAAAAAATATGGAACAGGCAGAACAAAAGCAAATAGAGACAGACACAAAAGAGCACAGAAAAGACAAACGGAAAAATGACACAGAAACGTAGAAAAGACAGCTCAAGTAGGGTTCCAACAACCGAAAATGAATCTGCTTACGAATTCGAGCCAAACTGATTGTCTGCGAACATCCTCTCCCGCATCATCGGTCAAGCTGAACGTAGAAACTCGTTATCGCATCCGGGATGATGCGACCACCGCCACTTCAAAGTGCATCCGTTTCCCATTCCATCTATCTGTACTGTACACCACAATACAGAAAACCATTCAGCGTGTACTCCAACTCGTTCCCATTTCTTACCTGAAACGTGAACAACAGCATGAACTGCAACGTCGTCCATGAATAATGCATCCCCTTTAGCAGCAGCATTTTCGCACCATCATCACAGTAGCCTATGGGGCGAGAGCTTGAACTTGAGTTTTCATCCCCTTGTCAGTTTATGGTTATTGTAACAACTATACAACCCCACTTCCATTGAAGACGAAGACGAAGACGCCGCCGACGCGCCTGCTGAGACTCTATACTGCAGGCAACAGTGATAAGCATTCAACCGTCCGACCGACCGAGCAAACCATATTACACACACACAATTTACTTATTCAAATTTGATGAATGTTTTCAATATTCTGCCATTTTTCATGTTTTCTCTTTTTTGCTCTTTTTTCTTCCCGACATCTCTTTCTATTGTTTTGCATCATTGTTTTCCTCACTTGTGTAACAACGTATCTCTAATGGCTGTTCAACTGGTACAACTTGTATGTCTGTCTGTGTCTGCGTACGTGTGTATGTATGTATCTGTGTGCTTGTGGATGTTTATTGCACGTGCTGCCGCTGCACTGCGCGTCTCCATAACTTCGAACTGTATTCTCCGGCACGATTGTTCATTTCTCGAACAAATTGAATTCCCGACCGGATAAAAATGTCGATGTCGTGATATGAAAACTCTACGCCAAATGGATGAGACGTGCGTTCTTACACGATTACACTCGAACATACACACACATGTACACACCCACGCGCGAAAACGTCAAATTTTACACACTGAAATACTTTAACTTGCGAAGGTGCTTCAAAATCGAGGTGTTTTCCAAACGAACAAACTCGTCGGATCGTTCAAACTGGACGTGGCAACGCTTTGGCATCAGAAAGGTAAGATGGCAACGACGGTCAGTCAGCATCGAAGACAACACCGATTATCCTAGTAGGCCACTTGTTTGCGTTTTGTTTTGTTGATCTTTTGAACTGCGCGCACGATTGCTACCTACACTGAACCAAAATCGCGAGTACAAAGCCAACCGGTTGTGACAGGTTGGCGGATCACGTTTGTAGTTGCAACTCCCTCTGTTTCGTAATATCGGCGGCTCCTCCACCCACCTGATGAAGATTTCATGATCCAAATTAGGGTAACGAATCCACACACCACCACCACCAGTAGTAGTAGCATATGTTTGTTTGTTTTTGCTGGCACAAATCGGCGAGACGCTCGCGTGATATGTTTACATAAGCCTGCCCAGACTGTCTACTGGATTGACAGGTTTTCCATCGATACGCGAAAGGGTGGAATTTTCACCACGTTTACTTTGTTTGTGCAGTGGTTTGTCGAATAAAAATTGACTAGTTGTGGTATCGTTCCTACCATATGATTCTGCATTACACCAACAAAGCTAGCCATGAAAATGTTTGACACTTTTCAGGTCATTTTGACAGACCACACACATGCACATAAAGGACAGATCATGTATTCTACTCTTTTGATCTTGTTGCCGTCCTTTTCAAGCTCATGTTACATCTGTCAAAATGACCGGAGAGTTGTCTGTCATTTTGAGGTTAGGTTCGTTGGCGTAATAAAAAATTGTTACGATTGGCGTTAAGTGGAAATTGCAGCTATTACAACTATTGAGGTTACAGTGATATTGATTGCATTACGTCAATTAGTATACTATTATGACAATCCTAGTAACTTTCAAATATGTTTTATAACAACTGTTATAATAGGTAAATATAATAACTATAAAATTTATACTTATTTAAAAAAAGTTTTATTCGGGGTTCAATCTAGCACAGCTCGTCGAAGGTAGACCTGTCTCAATACCTGTTGCTATTTTCACTGCTTCTGTCTGGGGTTATCAACAGGTCCCTCAGACAAGGCCTGCTTTGCTTCATCGCGTTTTCATGGTTCCCCCACCCTTTTTCTACCGCGGTGGTACATTCATCGCGATACGCGAGGACGAAACAAGAAAAAAAGGCAAAAAATACCTCCCATCGTATTTGGAGTTTATTTTGATTCCCATCTGCTAACCCACTTCCGCTGCCATTAGATAATGGAATGAACTTTGCTCAATTTCGGTGTGGGGTTTACGAGATCTCGTTGAGAGATTTGATTTAGGTGGCTGATAGCGAAGTTGCGGTGACAACGAAATATGTTTGTTTGGATCTGGGTAGGCAGGTAGGCAGGCCTACTTGATTAACTGTTTCTTTGGCTTTTTGTGGAATATAAATTTTAAATTCTAGAAGTAGGTTAATTTTTCAAGAAACGAACACTTAAGTAAGCCGATTAACGAGTACTTAATTGAGCTTTACAGCGAACTGAATACAGAATTTCATGCAATTTATTGTTATTATACAACTTATTTGAATTAACTCCATAGGACAGATTGGTGAAGTACTAGATTTGTAGTAATGAGCTGAATTTTAGTATGGTGAGAAGGTCAATTCTCCGTTTCTGCAACGAAATGGTGCAAAAAGCGTGGGTATTATGATTCCTTGCCTAATTTGATGCTGCTTGAGCAAAACTTTGGGCAACAGTGTTGTTGTTTTCTCCATTTCTCCATTTCAACATAAACAACATAGTTATCCAAAGTTTTGCTCAAACAGCATCAAATTAGGCAAGGGATCATAATACCCACGCTTTTTGCATCATATCATTGCAGAAACGGAGAATTTACCTTCTCACCATACTAAAATTCAGCTCATTACTACAAATCTAGTACTATACCGAACGTGCCCCATTGCCTCCATTGCCTCAAGCACCTCAACACTAATCAAAGTGCTGCTTCTGCCTTTCAACATTTTTCGCCTTTTTTTCTCGCACTGCGCTTCTTCCACTCGGAGTTCCCCCCGTTCTGCCGAGTATCATGCTGCAGTATAACTCAAGCCTAACTTTACCAAACACCGTATGTAACATATGTAAACAAAAAATAGATTTTCACATGAGGTGCTGAATTTAGTCGAGGACTACTTGTATCACTCACCTTTAAGGATGATTTGTAAAAAAATACCCGGATTTTTCAAGTTTCCGAAATGCTCAATGTATGAGTTGCTATGGGAACAGCGAACTTCCCCTTCAATTTTCTCCGTTCGTGGATTTTGTTAGATACGGTGTTTGGTAAAGTTAGGCTTGAACTGTCTGTGCTGCGTTTTTCCCCTTTCAAAAAGTTTACTAGGAGTTGGCACTCGTCCGGCAATGCTGCCTTGAAAAACTGCGAGTATTGAAATGTAACTTTCGATTACTTCAGTAGTTCAAGATAATACCGAGGCGGTTGTCGGACCAATACATTGTTGCATAACGTTAAGGAATAGTATTACAAGCACCAGGTAGGTAATCCGAGTCAATTAATCCTGGCTTTGATGATGATTAGAGTGTTACGTATGGACGACATATTCTTGGAGGCGTTAAAATTAGAGGCTCGTGCAAAAATTGAGTGAGCGTTTCCCATGCCTGCCCTTATGAAAATGCCTCTCATAACTCCGGAATTTTGTTATTCGGTGAGTTTCTGACAAAAATTTCGGAAAATGTTCTCTTTAGATTGATGAGTTTTTACCTTGGGAAATTCGACACTTCAAAATCATTGCTAAATATCAACCGAAATCGCTCATTTTTGCACAGCTCACTTACTTCGACCAACAGATCACTTTCCACTTTGGAAATCATATCTCGGATAGAGTTTGCCAAATGAGCCCCACCCTATTCTAAGCATATCTGAGGTATTTCATGTTGGACATTCACAAGACACGACGCAAGACAAGACGTTACACTTATCGTCCTAGCGACCATCAAGGATACTATATAAAATTACCTTTTCTGTCAAACGGTTTTGGGCGCGATCTTGCCCATCTTTGACAATCTGTAAAAACGATAACTGTTCTGTATTGTCTCCCAGGATGGAAAATGTCACGGAATTTTATGAAAAAATGTCTTGGCATTTTCCTATTCACACCACTTGCGATGCAAATTTCTGTTCGTACGCATCACCAGTCCATAATACTGATTAGTTATGGATGTCGCCAATAAACATCTCAAACTAAGTGCAGTGGAATGAGCAAATAACGAAATGACATTTTGATGACATTTCTCATCCCTGCTTGTCTTGCGTCGCGTCTTGTGAATGTCAGTTTGAACCTTTGTTCTTGGAATCTTTGAAAAATACATAGATGAAATTGCGTCAGACGCTCTACTATCTTGAAATATTTTTGAATTTTTGCCACAATTTTTTAAATGCATTTTATCTGAAATACTTTTTGAGTTCAAAACAACAAAATGATTGCTGTTTACCTTCCTTTTGAATGCTCCCAGATGGTACCAGCAGCGAAAAGTGTAGATTAGAGTCTTTATAGCACCTAGTTTCCAGTGCTGACCGCCACTAGCTTGCGCAGGGTTCTTGCTTAGGGGGTCACTACAATGATGGTGCCATATATGTATGATCATGGTACAAAATAGAATTATGGTGTTACATGCAATATGAATTCCCAAGTAGGGGTTTCAACATGTTGTGGTGCTAACATCGCCAAGTACTTCATATTGGGATTCTGGAGAAGGCTTCGCATGGTGATGATTTCAAGGCAATGCGAAACTTTAATATGAAGTCATTATCTCGACTCTTATAAAATTTTATAAACGTATCAAATACAATGGAGAATATCGAGAAAATTATCAATTATAGAAAAAATAATAATGTCGTTGTGAAAGGGTTTTGATCCTGGTCAATTAGTGATGCTAGAATTGGATAGATTAAATAAAATATTTTGATAGGAATCCTTGTTGCAACCTACAGAGATTCCTCCGGGATTTCTCCAAAGATTCGTGCATGAGTTCCTCCAGGTATTCACCCAAAAACCTTCCAATAATTCCTTCAGAAATTTTTCCAGGAAGTCTCATATATTACACCAGAAATTCCACAAATAATTCGTTCAGGAATTCCTCCAGTAAATACTCCAGGAATTCTTCCAAAATTACCTCCAGGAATTCCTCCTGAAATTTCTTCTAGGAAAAATCCAGAATTTCCCCAATATTTCCTCCAGGGATTCCTCTAGGAATTGCTCCACGGAATCCTTCGGAAAATCCTGAAGGAATTTCTCAAGAATGTCTTCCTGGAATTCCTCGGGAAAGTTCCTCCAGAAAATTAACCAGGAAATTCTCAACGAATTTCCTCAGGAATTCCTTCAGGGATTCATCCATACATTATTTCAAAAAATCCTTCTAAAATACCTTCACAAATTCCTCCAGAAATTCCTTCAGAAATTTCTCGGGAAATAACGCCAGAAATTCATACAGGAATTCCTCGAAAAAATCCTCCAAGAGTTCCTCATGGAATTCCTCCAGGGATTTATCCAGAAAATCCTCTAGGAATTTCTGCAAGAATTCTAAAATCCTAAAACAATGTCTCCCGGAACTCTTCCAAAAATTTCACGAGGAATTCTTCCTGGAAATCCTCCACGGATTCCTCCAGGATTTTTTTCAGGAATTCCTCCAGGGATTCAATAATAAATTTCTTCAGGAATTCCTCGAGTGGTTCTTTCAGAAATTTTTTTTAGAAATTTCTCCATTCTTTCTTCCAAGAATTCCTCCACAGATTCCTGCAGAAAATCATAGGAATTTCTACCAAAACTCTTTCAGGAACACCTCCAGGGAATCCTCCAGGAATTTCTTTAGGATTTTTTTCCAGAAATTTCTTGAGGTATTACTCCAGGGAATTTCTTCAGAAATTCCTCAAAAACTTCTTCCAGAAATTCCTCCTGGAATTCCTTCAGAAATTCCTCGAGAATTTCCTTCAGACATTTCTCCAGGACGCCTCATATATTTTTCCGAAAATTCCTCAAATAAATCCTCCAGGAATTCCTCCAGAAAATACTCCTAAAATTCCTCCAGAGATCCCTCCTGACATTTGTTTAGGAAAAATCCTCTATGAATGTCAGAATTCCCCCAATATTTCCTCCACGGATGCCTCCATAAAATGCTAAAGGAATTTCTCACGGAATTCTCCCAGGAATTTCTCGAGAAATTTGTCCAAGAATTCTTCCGTGGATTCCCCCAGGAAATTCTCAAAGAATTTCTTAAGAAATCCTCCAGGGATCCATCCATGAATTTCTTCACAAATTCCTCAAAAAATCCTCCAGAATTTCAACCAGGAAGTCTTTCAGAAATTTGTCGAAGAAAAACTCCTGAAATTCCTCCAGCAATTCCTCCAGAAAATCCTCTAGGAATTTCTGCCAGAGTTCCCCAAGAATGTCTCCCGCAACCCTTCCAAGAATTCCTCGAGGAATTCCGTAAGGAATTTCCAGGAAATCCTCCACGGATTCCTCCAGAAATTTCTTCCAGCAATTTCTCCAAGAATTCCTGCAGGGATTCATTCATAAATTTCTCCAGGTATTCCTTCAGAAATTGCTCGAGTAGTTCCTTAAGACATTCCTCCAGAAATTCCTCCGAGATGCCTCCAGAGATTTTTCCCCGAAATTCTCCACCAGAAAATCCTAAAGTAATTTCACCCGAAACTCTTCCAGAAATTCCTCCAGGAGATCCTCGAACAATTCCGCGAGAAATTCCACCAGGGAATCCTCCACGGAATCCCCTAAGAATTTCTCCAGGAATTCCTCCAGGGATGCAATAATGAATGTCTTCAGAAGTTCCTCTAGATATTCCTTCAGAAATTCCTTGAGAAGTTCCTTCACACCTCCATTATATTTTCCAGGAAGCCTAATGGGGCTGTCCATAAACCACGTGGTCATTTTTTTGGGACTTTTTAGGATTTGCTTCAGACCATTTTATATGAATCACTTTAGAAATGTATTTAGACGTTAATAAATACCTTTTGTCTGCAAATTATTTATGAACATTTTTTCTTGTATTCTTTCAGAAATTTCTCCGAGGTTTACTTAAGAAATTCCAATAAGAGATTTTTTCGGAAACACCTCCAGGCATTTTTCTTTGATTTCCTTCGAAAGTTTCCCATAGTTATAACTCTCCTATGCATTTCTTTAGTTCCAGTTTCTGTCATTTCTAGAATTTCCTCCAGGTTGGCGGTTTCATTTTGTAAAACCAATGGTTACGAAGTGACGTAACTTATTGATTTTCTAAGAAATCAATGAAGAAATTCATAAAAGTTTCTCTATGGAAATTTTTCGGAAAATTTGTGAAGCAATCTACGGGAACATTTCTGAAGAAATTTCTGAAATAATTTCTTAAGCGAACTTAGAAGAAATTTGAACGTTTTTAAAAAAGACGGTTCTTTCTTGAAAATTAATTTTTAGATTTGTTTTATTTGTCTCAAATTTAGCATAAGCATTTTTCATTGCCAAAAAGGACGATTTCTTGGACGATTTGCATTATGACGTAATTCGTAATTATGGCTCTAGTCTTACTTTTTACTAATACATCTATTGCACTGTTGTTCAAGATGCAGAAATAATGGTCAAAAAAAGCTAAAAGTTTTGACAGACGTTGGATTTTTGAAAATTGTTGATATAATATGTTTTTGTAAATAATTACGTTTCAAAAGTGCTTACTTTTCAATCGGTGAAATGGCCTACTTTTCCACACTTGAACAAATGTACCGAAAAGAACTACTTTTCGGCACTTTTCAGGCTCAAATAACCATCATTCAGTCATCAGCAATCATCAATTATTCAAAAGCCGTTTTCATGCTCTTAATTACAAAACCGTCATTGAAAATGGTTTCACTGTTATCCAGGTGGTGACTATAGTACAGTGGTAAATTTATATCTACATTAGCTGAGATTTCAGCAAGAAAACTGCTTTTGGGTTTTTGCTAAGCGATGATGGTTTGTTTCCTCTTAAGTGTGCCGAAAAGTAGTACTTTTCGGCACTTTTGTTTGATTGGACAATTTCCTCCTAGTTTGGCTGATCTCTAATTTAATATACCGGATATCTATCAACTTTATGTCCACGCATGTCCTTTCGGTCACTTCTGGTATTATTTCTTCCAAAAACTTCTCCTCTTTGCGTGCGTTGCGTTGCGTTGCGTTGCGTGGTAACGGAGTAATTCGTAGATTGCATACTGAAAGTTGTCATGTTAAAACTTTAATACTCCTATTCTAATTGCTTATGGAAAGCTATTTGGGAAGGAACAGCTATCCAACTAGAGGTTGAAGTAAAAAGACATGAGAACTTCCATTGCCGGCCACGCCCATCTTCTCCGTTACGAGGATAGGAAAGGATGTGATGATATGGCACCTACTTTACAAGAGGTCAGCGACTCACCGACACTCCCATAGGTGTCAAGGAGTTGGATATTTGGAATGGGGTGATTTGGGAATCACTATAAGCGAGTAATGCGACAAGATTCAGATTGTGTAAGTGTATTTGAGTAAATCATGCAGATGTGTTGGAGTGAGTGAAAGTGTTTAAGTATATTTGAACACCAACGTTGGGAGTGACATAGCTAAGAAATTTTGTCACTCCATGGGCCTTTATGATTCCGGGATGGGGCACAGGCATTTACACTGTGTCCTGGCTAACAAGCCTAGGCTTAACCGCCATTGATCGGCCTCTGAAACGATAAGAAATACGTTATGTGGATGGGAAGGGATAGTAGGAAAGGGATAACTATTTATCGAGATGCCAGCGACTCACCGACGCTCTCGAAAAAATAGAAAGGAAATAGGATTTTGGTGCAGGAATGGTCAGGAATTCAGTATGATTTTAACAGTACATGTAATTAGGATGATGATGATGATGATTAAGTGTACCCACCACCAGCGCAAGGATTACCTATGGCTGCAGAATCATTCCGGAAGGGAATTATCTACCATGCTCATGACAAAAGACTGGCTACTCCACGTACTTAAGTCCGGTCATGAGTTCAATTAACCCCCTTAGGCTACCCCTCCGTGTGTGTAAGCCCCGTAATATTAAATGTCAATTGTACAATAATATAATAAAATAACAATAAAAAGAAAAATTAGGTAGATCTCACCAAATTTGTCTCTTGAAGACACAAAATCTTATTCCTCAAGCCAGAACACCTCAAAATCGCCGCACCACTTCCAGAAGTCAGAACGTCTCATAAACGCGGAATTCACTGAGGGCAATCCATCATCCACACCGAAAATCACACGAAAAACGACGACGCACACAACGAAATCAAACAGCGGGAAATTCGAAATATGAAAAATCACCACCACTTCCAAAATTTAAAATTTTCAGATGCGAAAAAAATGACAGCGCGAAAATTTGAAACGTCAGCGCGCGCGCACCGACTACTGCGTTTTTTTTCCTTCCAAAAACTTCTCCTCTTTGAAGGAAAAGTGCCAGACTGAACTGGGTGGGAGTTAGAAAATTTGTGACAGCCATCTCGGTCTGTCCTGGTCTGTAGGCATACTGAATCGCCTACTTGATCGGATAATAGGCTAATACACGTGGAAGTCCGTTTGCATGTTTTCTCCGAATGTGTATGTGTAACCAAAGGTGGTAATTGATGGGTGTTTTTCGTAATTACAAAAAACTTTGTATGTAACACGTTGCAAAACTCGAATGTTTAAGCACTCGTTGTATTTATACAACTCGTGCTGAAAAAAATCATCATTTTGCAACTTGTGGCATAAATAACTATTTTGGTATGCCTTTCTGAACGGTAGCCAGTGTAACGTTACAATCCATACAAAAATCTCTGTGTTTTCGTACAAAAAGCGTTACAAGGAGGAGGGAGGGAGTTTGCAACGGTCGATTTTAGCGTTACGTAACTTGTGCAACCGAGAATTCACCATCTCTTGAATCCGTGAATCGTGATTATCATTTAGTTCGGATTGAACCAGCACCACATTCGGGCATCCACTCCAGTCGTATTGGATATCTTAATCCATGTCAAAAGCCATATAGCTAACTCGTCATTTTGTTCTAATTGGGTTCTTTAGGGGTATATAGATTATTTCATAATTAGATTCTCCGCCCAAAAATTAGTCGAAATCCAAAATTTCATAATTTTTGGAGTCCGGGAACTATTTTTAAAATGCATTTAAAGTTTGTATGGGGAAATTTTTTTGTTCGGGTCGAACTGTCATTTTAACGATTGAACTGTCATTCTATCCACGAAAATTAAAACTGTTTTGTTAATTTAACCATCAAAACAAAGGTATTGAAATCCAATAAAATCACGTTATACTCAGAAAAATGAGCTCTTTCGATTGGGCTATAGAAAATAGCAATATTTTATTCACTAAACAACCCAATTAAGTCGTGCAGTTTTGAGAGACAATTAACTCTCTCAAAACTGCACGACTCAATTAGAGCATATATGCTAAAAATTAAATTAAATTCAAATTCCAAATCCGCACAAGGTGTGAATGCAAGTCCACTAAACATTTCTCTCAACCAGGCAACCGAAGATTTGATAAACTACTCGTCCATTCAAAGGCTTGCATTTATTTGTACACTATTTCTCCGCTTCTGTTGATTGCATAGGTACAATGCAAGGCAGTTTAATGGATCAAGAAGGTAAGGTAATTTTATTAAATGTCACCAGTGACAATTGGTCTGAGTATCGGAACATTTTTTGAAGTGTGAATTAGCCAGTTAAGAAGTCATTGAGTTACAGTCGAAATTGACGTATCTTTTTGTGGAATTGAAGAACAGTTATTCGTCTATAATAGTTTTGATTGTTTGAAAAGAAGTTACGATGGGGATCGCAATCGTGTGCCATTGTTCGAAGGAAAAAGTGAAAAAGGGGATTGTAACAAAAGGCTGAATTTCAAAAGGCTGAATGCACAAAAGGCTGAATACGAAAGGCTGAAATCAAGAAAGTGTAACATAAGGCTGAAAACTAAAAAGGCTGAAAATACGAAAATGCATATATAAGTTGTAGAACTTCTTTATTTTCTTGGAGTAACGCCAGAACTGAGATCGAGCCTGCTTCTCGGCTTTGGCATATCGTGTAACAGGTACAAAGATATTCAATGCCTTAGGGAGTCAAGAACGTTTTCATAATGAAAAGTCTTGGTCCGAACGCGAATCGTACGCGTAACCCTCAGCTTGGGCCCTAGTTCCGAAACTGAGCGTATAGTGAAAATGCTAATGGTGCATACCAAGGAACACAAAATGGAACTAATAATATTCATATCACTAATTTATCCTTCTTTGAACATGAGCCATTCTTTCGAGTCATGTTGTATTGGAGATGGTTGTCATTACGGCTACTAAAACAACATCATCAGAGATTTTCCCTTCTTTGAAATATGTATGTGCTATTTATTTGAAAAATACTGTCTTAGTTATGTAGGCGTTCCATAATCCATGGTATTATGGCCAGTCGTAAAACTTTCCGATTCCAAAAATGGCTTAGTTTGGCCAACCATGAACTAGGGACGGTAGGACGGTCAATCGTCAAGCTCAAGCAAAACCAGTGCGAGTGCCACGGCTGGGTAATCGGCCAACAAGCAAATTTTCAAATAGATTGTAAAATCAATGATGGTATGTAATTATTCCCGATTGGAGTGATATGATTGTCTGAGTTGTTAGTGTTGAGGTTAGCCTTTAGGCTTGTGCGTTTGAAAACTAGTCGAATCACTATTTCAGCCACATGTTATTTCAGCCTTTTGAGGCATTCAGCCTTCTGTAATTTCAGCCTTTCGTATTTCAGCCTTTTGTACGTAACCCGAAAAAAGACGCGTGTTTGGGGCAGTGAGCCTCTGTACGAATTTGCCCTGTTCTGCTCACTCACACAGAACATTTGAAAACAAATTTGACTTTTACTGAGCGCGCTGTTTTCAATATTTCCTGTGGGAGTGAGCAGTAGGCCAGATTCGTGCAGAGGCTCGTTGCGATGGGGATCGCGATCGGATGGCATTGTTCGAAGGAAAAGTGAAAAATGACGCGTGTTTGGGGCAGTTGCGATGAAAATCTCGGTCGCGTTGCATTGTACGGTCACGGTTGTGTAAACGATCAATACGGTGATGCGTTTGATATAGAAGGATCGTTGACGTATGCGCATTACCTTTACTATCGCGACCAAATAAATTATAAATGGGATGAAGACCGTGTCGTGTATTTTCATATAACTAGTGGATCATATCACCTACCAAAGGTGGCTCCAAGATCCACACCTTACCCTACCCTACTAATAAATACTCCTTCCCGAGACAACTGTGGGGATGCTGTGGATGTGTACGGTTATCTTTGCTTTGCTCTGCTTTTGCTTTGCTTATTCCTTCGAGAAAAGTTTCCAACGAATTGTTTCAGAGATTCTTTCAGAAATTCCTTCAGAGTTTCCCTCAAATATTCCGGACTTTTCCAAGAATTTCTCTAAAAATTCTACCAATGATTCTTCCTTTTTTATTTTATAAAATTCTCCAAACTCTAACAACAATCACAAATTATCCTACTCAACATTACTTACGTGATCCGCTAAATCGTCAGGTTTGAGAAATATGTTGAAAACCGAAGCAAGCACTTTCCCAGTTGAAATTTGCGGAAGGCATAGTATCACCAGCCGTTTCTCAATTCGGCCGGCCATATTCAAAACAAACGCGGAGCAATGAAAACGCGTGACAGTTTTGAAAACACAACCACTCGCGCGCATAGCCTGCTACGATCCTCTTAATAAATTCTTCCGGAGTTTTCTCTCGAAATTTCTCCAAGAATTAAAACACAAATCCATGGCTTGCTTCTGAATTTGCTACATGTGTTTCTATAGAAAATCGTCCAGATATTCATTCAAAAAATCTTCCACGGACTCCTACACAAATATTCTACAAAAGATCTTTGAAAAATTTCTTTCTGATATTCTTTAGGGGATTCTTTCGGAATGTCCTTCAGGGATTTATTAGGAATTCCACCAAAATTTCTCTTTCGAACTTATCTTGAGATTCCTTAAGTAATTCCTCCTGCCATCCCATCAAGAATTCCTTTTAAAAATCTTCAATGAATTCCACCCAAAGTTGCTTCATTAAATACATCGGAAATACTTCCAGAACTTTTGAATGAACATGGTCCATCGTTTTTTCTTTTAATTTCTTCAAGCATTTCTCCATAAAATAGTTCACGGATGCTTTCAAAAACTCTTCAACGGTTCTTTTCGAAATTCTTCCAGGGGTTGTTTCAGAAATTCCCGCAGAATTTCCTTCAAATATTCTCTTAAGAATTTCTTCCGAGACTTTTTCAAGAAATTCTTTGAAGGTTTTTTTTTTCGGAAATTTCTACAGCGATTTCTTATAAAATTCTTCCAGAAAATTCACCAAAGAACTCGTATTTCCTTCGAGGGTTTCCTTCAAGGATTCCATTGAAAATCATTGAAGGAATATCTCCAGAAAATTCTTCAGAAATTCCTTCAGAAATTCATATAGAGATTTTCTAAGGAATTTTTTCGAGTATTACTCGAAGGATCCCTCTAGGAATTTCTCCACGGATTGTTCTACGAACTTATCCAAAATGGCTTGTCCATGTTTCTCCAGAAAATAGTCCAGATGTTTTAAGGATTTCTCCTGGAATTCATCTGAAAATTTCTCAGCAGATTCTTTTGGGAATTTCATGTATGTTATCCCCATGAGTTCCTCCATGCATTCTTCCAAGAACTACTTCAAATATTTCTCTTGGGTTTCCTGCAAGAGAATTCCTTGAATTCCTTCCGACTTTCCTCCAGGGATTTCTACAGAAACTCGACCAGATGTTGCTTTTGAAATTTCATCAGCAATTGTTTTAAAAAAATCATCAGAGATTCAGATTCCGTCTGAAATTTCTCATGGGATTGCTTCTGACATATGTATATCGAGAGACTCCTTCTGTATTCCAACCATTTATTCATGAATAGCAGCAGGGTTTCCTTCTGAAGGTTTCTTTGAGTTACTTTAAATATAACTCCAAGGAGTTTCTAGAATTTTGGCAGAGATTTTTTACAGAATCTCGACTATTTAGAGTGACGTACCGCTATGTTCTTCCTCATTGCAGAGAAAGCTTGAATGCTTGAGCAGTCCTCGAGACTCTTCAGCCAGATGAGCCAGAAAGTTCCATTGAAAGTTTTATAAGAACTTTGGGAAACGTGGAAGTGTGTTTTGTCACGCACAAACTTTTACATTTGAGGCTATCCCACCATATATCGCCACATTCAAAGGACGTATTAATGACAATCAACTTATCAAACGAATAAATAGCCCCACCTCATTCACTCTGGATCTAAACACGTTTGCGCTGATGACGAGGAGAATCCTAACCTTCAAAGTTCACTGAAAACACCAAACATACCAACGAAAACAGCAAACAGCTGACAATACCGTGCAGGACTTTATTTATTCTGTCCGCATTCCACTGTACATCCACTGTACATGATTGGACAAATACAGCGATGAACAAAATAGACGAGACCAAAGAATAAAATTGTCGCATACTGAGAAAAACCAAACGGCAAAGGAGGCGCGCCAATTGTCCTTCGTGACAGCGTAATTTTTTCAACGTGTTGCACATAATACGAAAAGCGCGAGTACTGTTTGTTTGTTTTTTTTTAATGTTATTCTTTATTTGTTTACAATAATTTTTATTCAACTTATTTTATATTTTACTTTTTTTATATATTTTGCCCTATTTATTTATGTCATTTTTTTATTTTACTTATCAAAATTACAATAACCTAGTTCAACATTACAAGTTGCGAGTATTTTGCATATCTCTGTACATAAATAAAGAGCCAACCACACTATACAACGCAACGAAAACTATTTCCGCTTTTCCACCCATGTCCCTCTTCTACGCATACCACTTTTCACGACGCAGTAGTGAGAACTACGAACGACTGTAAGCTTGCAATAAGCACTGCCTACTGTGTTGTTCCCACCAGTTGCTTTGGTGGAACTTGTTGCGTTCACCAGCCAGCCAGCCAGCGCATCGCCCGTACTCGCTCCATTGGATATGCTCTGGGCGATGCGATGATGGTTGACCACCATCGCATCGCAGCATGCCATGCCATGGACGGACGCAGACAACAATAATTGTTTTGTCTGTTGAACCACAACACTCGGCAAAGAGGAAAATGAGCCATTCAAGAGGGCGTATCGCTTTTTAGTGCTTACTGCTTGAAGCTCTGGTGGCAGCCTCCGGACGGTTTCCACCATGAATGCACTGCACAACAGTGCAACTATGAGAGATAAAACTAACGACATTTACATTTATTTATCCGTCCATCATAGTGACCCTGATGTCACTCGCACAAGCGTTGCTATGTCCACCACTGCGCACTGGTCGTCGTTGTCAACGGTTACACCGCTTAGTTCCTCTTGGCACTCTTTGGTATGGCACTCTTGGATGATGTTTTAATGCTTTGCAACCCCCCTAATAGCCGGAAGAAGTTTAAACTGTAATTACCCTTATTAGCACTTTTGTTCTCCTCTGCTTGGAGTCTGATATTGATGTAGTTTCCGCTTGTTGCTCAATTGCATGTTTTTTTAGTTTTATGAGTTGCCCTATAGTCTCGTAATTACCGAGTTCGCTAATTTCCGTTTCTCGTTTCGCTCCCCGGATTTTGAACTTTAGACCACCAATTCTATCACAAATGGGCGCTGCTGACCGATCCGGAAGACTTCGTTTCTGGTCCCAAGGGGTACCTCAAGTGTGACGTCGGCATCATCGGCAAGGGCGACACGGTCAAAGTTCCTCCCAAGTCCGAGAAGGACCCGGATGACATCGAGGCGTAAGTTGCGTAAGGCGAGTTTCCCCAGAACTCTTCATTGATGACGCTCTTTCTTCTAATCCGTAGGAACCTACTGCTGCCGGACGGCGTTCCCATCGAACGGCAACGGGCCAAGTTCATCGTGAAGATCTACCGGGCCGATGGCCTTCCACGGATGAACTCCTCGCTGATGGCGAACGTCAAGCGGGCGTTCACCGGAGAGGCCAAGGACTTGGTGAATCCGTACGTGCAGGTGTCCTTCGCCGGGTTGACCGTAAGTTCACAGTTCGCACAGCTTGTCGTTCGCAGTCTGACCTTCTTGGTTCACCCGCAGGGCAAAACCACCGTCAAGAAGGCCTCCTACAGTCCAGTATGGAACGAGCAGTTGGTGTTCACGGAGATGTTCCCACCGCTGTGTCAACGGATCAAGGTGCAGCTGCGGGATGCGGACCCCATGAAACCGTCGATCATCGGTACGCACTACATCGACCTGAAGCAGATTTCCAACGATGGCGAGAAAGGATTCCTGCCGACGTACGGGCCGTCGTTCGTTCATCTGTACGGTTCAACGAGGGACTACAACCTGCTGGATCAGCACTCGAACCTGAATACGGGCCTGGGTGAGGGGGTGAGCTACCGGGCACGACTGCTGATCGCCATCCGGACCGAGATCACCGACAATGTGGAGCTGTTCACCGATAAGAATGGTACGTTTACTGAGGGAGCGTCTCCCGGAGACTTTCCCAGCTGAAAACGTCACCCGGAAAGTTACCCAGCTAGAAACGTCTCCCGGAGACCATCCCGACTGGAAGCGTCTCCCGGAGACTTTCCCGACAGGAAGCGTATCCCGGAGACCTTCCCGATTGGAAGCGTCTCCCGGAGACCTTCCCGACTGGAAGCGTCTCCCGGAGACCTTCCCGACTGGATGCGTCTCCCGGAGACCTTCCCGACTGGATGCGTCTCCCGGAGACCTTCCCGACTGGAAGCGCCTCCCGGAGACCTTCCCAACTGGCTGGAAGCGTCTCCCGACCTTCCCAACTGGCTGGAAGCGTCTCCCGGAGACCTTCCCGGGAGGAAGCGTCTCCTGGCGACCTTCCCGTGAGGAATTAACTAAATCCCCGTTTTTCAGTCGACCTGGAATCCACCCTGCCCATCTCGGAGTCGTCCTACTGCAAGAACGACGACTTCTTCCTATTCGGCACCGTTCTGGAAGCGTCCATGATCGACCGAAAGGTCAGCGACCGGCCGGTTTTCTTCGAGCTGAGCATGGGCAATGCCGGCAACTCACTGGACGGCCACAACGAGAGTGCAACGATCATGAACGACGACGACGAGCTGGAAACGGTGGACTCAACCTCGTACAGCAGTACTACAAGTGCCTCGAAACCGTCCACGCACGACAAAAGTCACTTCTTCCTGCCGTACTGGGACATGAAACCGTGCATGGACGTGCGCTGTTCGTTTCCGGACCTGCGCAGGCGGATGTACAACAGTAACATGATAGCGAAGATCACCGAGCGAATGGAGATCGGACTGGCGGAGACGAACCTGCTCATAGAGGATGAAGATCCCACGGCGGAGGTGAAGCTGCGGGCAGTGCTTGAAGAGGTCGCAACGAGTTGTAACCAGTATCTCCAGATTACGAAGGGGGCGTTGGTTGGGCCGGGGACGGGTAAGACAAAGCTGGATAAGGAGAGAATGAAGCTGTGTCAGCGAGAGGTTGAGTCAATAGGGAATATGTCCAGGAATCTACGGGCGCTGGTGACTAAAAGTTCGATGAAGGAACGGTACAAGACGGCACATACGTATTTGAACAAACTGAAGTTCTTGATAGATGATCCGCAGCATGCGTTACCGGATGTGTTCATCTGGATGGTGGCCAATGGGAAACGGGTGGCGTACCATAGGATCAGTGCAAGAGATTTGATCTATTCTACGACGGAAGAGGAAACGGGAATTTACTGTGGAAAGGTGCAGACGATCTTTTTGAAGCTGCCTGGCAAACAAGCGGAAGGTCCAGCAGGATGGCAAGTGAGGGCAAAGTTGCACATCTACCTCTGGTTAGGAGTGTTGAAGCACAAGAAATCATTCTACGCAGGGTTACCACGAGGGTATGAGTTATGCTACGAATTTAAGAACTCGGACAAGCCCAATGTTCCGGCTCCAACGGCTGTCCGCTATGTGGATAACCACGTGTTCCAGCTTCGGGCACATGTCTATCAGGCGAGGTCGTTGATCGGGTCGGATGCGTCTGGTTTAAGCGATCCGTTTGCAATCGTGTACATGACTGAGCACTCGAGAACTACACAAGTGATTGAAGAGACGCTGAGTCCAACGTGGGACGAGTTGTTGGTGTTCGACGAAATTGTGATCTACGGTGCAAAAGAAGAGATTAGGAAGGACCCTCCAACGATTGTGATAGACATCTATGACCAGGACAAAGTTGGCAAGTCTGAGTTCATCGGAAGGGCATTGGCGAAGCCAAGGATCAAGCTGAAAGAAAATCATTACTCGAACCCGGTGCTGGAGTGGTTTGAGATCACCAGAGGACTAGACAATGCTGGTGAACTTTTGGCGGCCTTCGAAATGCTGGAACTAGGATCGGTCGATATCCCAAGGCTGGCAGAGCCGCAGTGCGTGGCAACGGAGACCCGAGTAGACAAGCCTGGTCCACCACCAATGGCAATTATTCCCGTTCCGAGAGAGGTGCGACCGAACCTAGCACGGTTTCGTATCGAAGTTCTGTTCTGGGGTTTGCGGGATCTCAAGCGAGTACATTTCATGACGGTGGACAAGCCACGGATAGACATCGAATGTTCTGGGAAAATACTCAACTCTAGCATCATCCAGAACGCCAAGAAGAACCCGAACTTTGCCAACATGGTCAAGTCGTTCGATTTGGAACTTCCAGTTGAGGAACGATACGCTCCTCCAATTACGGTTCGTGCGGTGGATTGTCGATCTTTCGGACGATACACCCTCGTGGGTACCCATCAAATAACATCCATTCACAAGTACATGCATCGATCACTACCAAGGGACGATACGAGGCGCGTGAATCAGAACGGTCAGATAATTCTGTCGAAGCACAAGGATCTGGTAGGTAACAATACGACAATGCCCAACGACAGTTCCATGATGAAGTCGATCTCCGGCGACAACCTCACGCTGTACGGAGCAGCTTGTGTAAGCAAGGTGGCCAAGCACAAGAAGACAAAGCGGAAACTGGAACATGACGACACCTTCGACGCGGAGGACGACGACGAATCAAGCAAAGACTGGTGGACCAAGTACTTTCTGTCGTACGAGCGACTGATTGAAGCCTCGAAGCCTGCGACGAGTTCCCGGGCGCTTGAAAACCACATTCCAACTGTCGAAGGTGGCAAGAAGCTAGGTGTGAAGACGTCGAAACTCGTGTCCAAACTCAGTCCAAAATCAACGCCCAAGAAGACCGCCAGTTCGAACACTGCCACGTGCCACATCTATCCGACCGAGCTGGAATCACTGCCGGAGTACAACAACTTCAAGGAGTGGCTTCTGTCCTTTCCGCTGTATCGTGGCAAGAAAACCGGCGACAGCACGGAGGATGAAAACCGGATAGTCGGTTTCTTCAAGGGAGCGATCAAGGTGTTCAGGCTGCCGATCGACAAAAGCATGGATCCCGCGTTTGCCCCTACACTTCCGCTGAACGACCCGATCCACGTTCTGGTTCGGGTCTACATCGTCAAAGCTACCGACCTGCATCCGATGGATTTGAACGGTAAGGCCGATCCGTACGTAGTGCTTCAGCTGGGCAGCAAACGGGTATCCGACAAGGAGAACTACGTCAGCAAGCAGCTGAACCCGGTGTTCGGGAAGTGCTTCGAAATTGAGGCGACCTTCCCGCAGGACTCGATGCTGACGGTGCAGATCTTCGACTGGGACTTGGTCGGGGCGGACGATCTGATCGGGGAGACGAAGATCGATCTGGAGAACCGGTTCTACAGCAAGCATCGGGCGATGTGCGGCATTGCGGCGCGTTACGAAGAGTACGTATTGCTTGGGAGGGGTTTGAGGGATTTTCTGAACTCAAGTGCATGTCGTTTCAGTGCCGGGTACAACCAGTGGCGTGACCCGATGAAGCCGACGCAGATCCTCACCAAGCTATGCAAGGAGAACAAGCTGGAACCGCCGCAGTATCAGCAGGATAGGGTGTCGATCGGACGCTACTGCTTCACCTTCACCCACGAGGAGATCCAGACGTGGAATCAACCGACGACCTGCAAGTTCCGGGACGAGCATCTGGCACTGGCGGTTCTACACCGGTGGGATGAAGTTCCTCGAGTTGGATGCAAGGTTTGTAGGAATGTTTCAGTTCATAGAACCTTAGATATTGACCTGAAGTCTCGTTTGCAGATCGTTCCGGAGCACATCGAATCGCGATCGTTGTACAGCACTGATAAACCGGGCATCGAACAGGGCAAGCTGGAGATGTGGGTCGACATGTTCCCCATGGATATGCCTCTGCCGGGACCTCCGGTCGACATATCGCCTCGGAAACCCAAGTCGTACGAACTGCGAGTGGTCATCTGGAATACGGATGACGTAGTGCTGGAGGACGACGCGTTCTTCACCGGTGAGAAGATGTCTGACATCTATGTGAAAGGGTAAGTCTCTGTAGATGTATCAAGACGTACCTAACCTAAGCTCAACATTCTTCCAGGTGGCTCAAAGGTCCGCAGGACATCCAGGCGACGGACATCCACTACCGCTCACTCACCGGCGAAGGCAACTTCAACTGGCGGTTCATCTACCCGTTCGAGTACCTGGCGGCCGAGGAGCGGATCGTCCTCTCCCGGAAGGAATCGCTCTTCAGCTGGGACGAAACCGAAGTGAAGATCCCGGCACGTCTGGAACTCCAGGTCTGGGATGCCGACCACTTCTCCGCCGATGACTTCCTGGGAGCCATCTCCCTAAATCTGAACCGCTTCCCGCGAGGTGCCAAGTCGTCCAAACTGTGCACCCTGGACATGCTCAAAACGGACAACGTGCCGACGGTGAACATCTTCAAGCAGAAGCGCGTCCGCGGCTGGTGGCCGTTCTTCATCAAGAAGGAGAACGACGAGATGGAGCTGACCGGGAAGGTCGAGGCGGAGATTCACCTGCTGACGAAGGACGAAGCGGAGAAGAATCCGGCCGGGTACGGACGCAATGAACCGGATCCGCTGGAGAAACCGAAGTAAGTATATGGGGCATTGAGGGGCATGTAGGAGATCTAGAGGGGGCTCTAAAGAGGGTATCGAGGTGGTTTAAAGAGGAATGCGGATTAAAAAGAGGTTTCAGGGTGTTGAAGGGGGCAACGTTGGGTCTTAGGAGCAATTGAGGAGAGGACGAAAGAGGAGTTGAAAAGCAAAACTGGGTCTCCGGGTTTAAAGAAAAGACTCATGGAAGTTTAAAGAGAGCAGAATTTAGGTGGGAAGCTAAGCAACAGAAATATAGATGGCCTAAGAGATGTTGCAAGAGAGGTTCAATGGAGATCTCAGGGAGAGGCAAATAGAGTTTCATCGGGGATTTCAAGGTAGTTTCAGGGGATTTAGGGGAAAAGGGATTCATCAGAGTTTCGAAAGGACTTTAGAGGAATATGAGAAGGGATTCAGGAAGGTTTCACCCCAACACCGCCCCTCCCCCCAGATATTCCTTACATCTGTCCATGAATCCCCTTGAAAGCCCGAAAACTCCATAAAGCCCTGTGATATTGCTTCGGAACTCCTTTTCTTTACAGTATATAAAATAAGTTAACTGTAATAAAGTGTTGACCAATTTTAGCCAAGTTATCAAAGCTTCCATCTCATCCAAATCGAAGCAACCATGGTGGGTGGATAAAAGCTCCCGTTGACGACGCCTCACCTCCTCCATCCGAGCAAGCTTTGAAAAAGCTTCTTCTCAATCTTATCACTTACTCACCACGCTCTCTCGTTGCATTCTCCCCTCCCGACACAGCCGACCGGATGCATCCTTCATGTGGTTCCTGAATCCTCTGAAATCGATCCGGTACATCATCTGGCACAACTACAAGTGGCGCATCATCAAGGGTCTCATCATCATCGGGTTGGCCATCCTGTTACTGCTGTTCTTCTACGCCATCCCGGGCTACTCGGTCAAGCGGATGCTCGGGGCGTAATGTGAGCAGTTCTTCTGTTTACAGCCAACATCTGGAACAAATCTGCGTTTGTTTCTTCCTTTTTGGACGCAGGAATTTTGTCCGATTTTCGTTTTGAAGACTGTCTTTTTCACCGAATGCTTTAACATAGGACTACGCTTTCGTTTAACTTTGTATCGAAGTAGGCGTCTGTTTCGAGTCGTGATAATTTTCTTTTGATTTGAAGTAAGTATAAACACTTTTATTCAGAAAATCGTTTAGTAGACTTCTTAAGAAAATAACATCGAACAGCAGCACAGCGTAATTGCATATCAGTATTACCAGACCATTATAGTAGAAAGGAATCAAAGTAGGCGATTTACGCGTAGAGGGTGACCAAAGGTGTACAAACTTTAGAAAAAGAAAGGTAAACAAAATAATGACGTTTTGTAAATAGAGTGACCAGAACAGGTATTGTTTTCTCCGATCAAGTCTTTTTGCATTTTCTATAGGATTCAATCCAACTTTTGACTCGCACGTAGCGAATGAAAATCACAATCAGAACTTTTTCAATCTTTTCAAAATCAAATTTTGCCAATCATTCAACCTATGGACAGCAAATCATACTACTTCTGAGCTTACTAAAGCCTGGTAGTTAGTGTGCGATTAAAACTAATGAATCTAGATATCAAATTCTCGTGGCATATCGCTCGAAACCTTATACAGACAGTAGCGAAATAGAGAGTGAGCTTCAAAAGTCAGACCAACCAAGCCGACGATTATTACCACAGATTTGTTAACAAAGAAAAACTGATAAAATCCCCACCCAAGTTTGCACGAAAGTATCAAGTTTTAAACGTAAAGAAATCATTGTTACCGCATATTTAAAGAGAATGTATTTTATTCTAATATTAGGATAGCTGACAGCTGTCAAATTGACAGACGTCAAACTGACAGCGAGCGCTAATGTAAACAGATTTTAAACAATGTTGAAGCAGCTTCAGATTTTCTATACTATTCGATTTTTGTTCGACACTCTTGTTCGCTCCGCATATTTTCATATTTCAAGGTACGTTTTTGAAAACGTTGCTATAGATCTTATACAACTCTAAAGCTTTATTTTCTCTACCAACAACTCTACACCCTAAACATGTAAACAATGTAAACACCAAGTAAAAATGAAACAAAAACACGATGCAGCTACTATCTCCCATAGAGAATCAATCCACCAACAGTTTATCGAAGAAGGATCAAACTATTACTCTTAAAATTTAAAAACAAACTAACTTGAAAGTTGAAATATTTCAAATTTTAAAATACAAACACAATTTGACACATACACACTAAACTAAAAACAAATCACGAACACTCTTTACTTATGAGCATAAATAAAAAAACAAAAACATCCCATTCAAGCAGCGCCTACTGTTGATCGATCCGAACCTCCAGGAAAATGGCGTCGTCCCGGATGTAGTGCTCGGACCGCAGCACCTGATGCGGAATGTGGATGTTCTGGTTCTTGTCGTAGCTCTGGTGCTTCCGTCGAGCCACAATCGTCCGGGAGTAGTCCACCTTTGGCTTGGAGCGGTCCTCCGGCTGATCCCGCAGCGTAATCGTCCCACTCAGAACGCACGGCCACTCCAGCAGATTGTCGTAGAACCCGTTGACCACGACCAACCCGACGATCATGTTGCGTCCGCGCCACGTTCCAATTCCATTGAGACTCGCCTCCAACTGTCAAAACAAATGTCAGTCAACGCAATCATCGTAGTAAGCTGCTGCTTCATCTTACCCGCAACGTGTATCCAAATGACCGGTTGCTGAACATTGGGCTCTTAAGCATGAACTCGCTCTGCTGAGACTCCTTGAAACGCTTGTCAAACTGGTCGATCCGCCAAATGAGGTGCCCTTCCGTGTTCTGAATCACCACCAGCTTCTCCTGGTGCTGCAGGTGCACCTGCAAGTCATCCAAGCTCTGCTTCGTGTAGTAAGTTTCCCTCCGATACTTCTCCAACGTTTTCTGCAACTTCTCGCTGACGTCCTCCGTTTCATTCACAGTGTTCAGCACACCCTTCAGCTCGTAGTCCAGCTTGGCTTGCTTGTCCAGCTGTTCCTGGATCACCAAACGCATCGGATCTATCTCACCCCGCAGTTCAAACATCTGCTTCCGGACCTCGTCCTGAAAAATCCTACAACGATTCCACCGGTAAGTACTTGCCTTCACTCTCATCATCCCTCAACCTACCTGATTGAGTTGTGATGATCCTCCAGCACCATATCCACCGTCTGCATCTTACTCTCCAACTCCTCAATCGCCGCCTCACTCTTCCCCTTCAGCATCACACCCACCTGTTGCTGCGTCCCTTCCCCTCCACTTCGCTTCTGCTCCCCCTTCAAATTCTCCACCTCCGTCTGCAAATAATTCAACCGACTTTCAACCATCACCAACTTCGCGTCCTTCGGTTTCTCTTCCCCCTCCTTCCCCGCCATCCCCTCCACCCGATTGAACCTCGTCGTCAACTCCAAACGCCACGCCTCGATCCTCTCGTACTCCCTCATCAACCGATTAATGTCCAACTTGCACCGCTCCACGTCCACACACCTACTATCCGTCTCCTCATTGATACACTTCTTCAACGCGTTCAGCACATCGCCTACCTTGGCCGTCCACTCGTCGCCCAGCTGCGTACGCTTCTTCAGCTGCCCCAAATCCGTAATGAGCGACAGTCGCTGTCGGATCTCCTCGTTCAGAGTTGCCCTCAGTCCGACAATTTCCAGCTCCAGTTCGTGGATCTTGTCACCGGTTGCGTCCTGCTGATGGGTGGCCGCCACTTCGCCGAATCCCGCCGGACACCGGTTCAGGTGTCGGTCCATGTCCTTCAGGGCGACGTACACTCCGCACCCGTTGGAGCACTTGGCCAGTATCTGACCGCAGTCGGCTATGTGGGACTGAAATGATGAAAGGGGAGTCGATGTGAGTGAAATGGAGTTATCAGTTATCTTATCAGTGATACGCAATCGAGGCGAAATCAGGCATAGCGGTATGGGCAAAGGAAGATTTACAATTAAAAATACCCTCAAAGTAGTACTGAAGATATTCACGTAAGAATTACTGTTTTTAGGCAGCAGATACATTCAATTTGTTATTTCTCGAGAAGGTCCTTGATCCTTCTTCTTTTCGACAATCTTCAGACATCTCTAAGTATCTCTATGGATGACTACTCGTTATTTGTCATTCAATTCTGAGGGAATTTGGCTTATGGTTGTCGATGAGAATCGCCCAGCGCAGCGACCCGATGCACTGCAGCACGTCCGACGTGGCCGAACACTGAGCGAAAAAGGAGGCAGAGCCGTAGCCTGCTATGACCTCGTCAGCAGCTGTCAGTCGATAGCGTATAGGCTGGGTAGACAATGTGCGTGCATTATCAATTTCCTGTTAGCATATTAAGGGACAATACTCTAAACACACTGACACAGTTTCTTGTAGCAGTAACTTCAACTATACAGCCTCCTGAGCTGCCTCTGCATTTCTGCAAGAGTGGCAAACCCGGCTTCCGCTGTTGTTAACCTTTGTTAACGAGTCGTTACTAAGGACAAACAAGACTGCTTAGGGCACGTCCGGAGGCACGGGACACGAATGTCTTGGAACACGAAACCACTATGTGACTTCCGATTATCCCGATTCTCGGCCCAGTCTGCATTAGAATAACCGGTCTAACCCAAGGTCTAACCTTTCTTGCTTAGACGTAATCGGTAGTCGATTGTCCCCTTGAGGTACAGTACCACACGTTTCAATTCGTTACAATCCTCATGTTTGGGATGATTTGTCTTCTTACCCAAGATCGATACTGCGATTGGCCTACTGTTCACAGCTATATACAGAGGACTTTCCCGATGTGGTACTCTGCGTTGTTGGAGTTATTGAGTCTTTTGCGTCCTTGCGCAACCAAGCAAGCCTTGAACCACGCTATTTTTTCGCATGATTGTATACACCCATTTGCATCCAACAGCCTTTCACCCTGGATTGAGATCAGCCAACGGCTAGGTCTTGTAGGCATGAATCGACTCCAGCTCTTCGGTCATCGCTTTCCTCCAATTCTCCGCATACGGGGATGGCATGGCCTTTCGAAAATTCTTCAGTTCGATCGCAGGTAGTCCACAGTTGAAATCCACTGGCAGACACTGGTCAGGATCTGGATTACTATCACCTTGCCGTAACCCTGTGCGAGATTCGAAGGGACTCGAGAGTGTCCATGATACTTGAACTACGCGGATCACTCAATCCATCGTTGCCTTGATCAATCGTATCAGTTTATCCAGGGATTCGTACTCGTGCATAATCTGCCATAGCTGTTCTCGATCGATTGTATCATACGCCGATTTGAAATCGATGAACAAGTGATGTGTGGGCACGTTGTATTCGCGGCATTCCTCCAGATGGATGGCGAATATCTGGTCCGTTGTAGCGCGTACATCCGTGAATTCAGCCAGATATTTCCTCACGAACTCTCTTGCAATCGCTGATAGACGGCTTCATAAAATTTGAGAGAGTATCTTGTAGGCAGCGCTCAGTAGTGTGATCGCGCGATAGTTCCCGCAATCCAACTTGTCGCCCTTTTTGTAGATGGGACACACGATACCTTCGATCCAGTCCTCCGGTAATACTTCCTCCTCCCAAATCTTGGTAATGACCCAGTGTAGTGCTATCACCAGTGCTTCTCCATCGTATTTTAGAAGCTCGCTTGGTAGTTGATCTGCTCCAGCGGCTCTGTTGTATTTCAACCAGAAAACCTCCTCCTTAATCTCATGGAGGTCAGGGGCCGTGAGTCTTTCGTCCTGTGCACATACTCCTAGATCTGTTAACACGCCACCTTCGGTACTTGCAACGTCGCCATTGAGGTGTTCATTGTAATGCTGCCACCACTTCTCGACCACTTCACGCTCGCTCGTGAGAATATTCCCGTGATTGTCTCGGCACATGTCGTCTTGTGGCGCAAAGCTTCCGCGCGAGCGGTTCAGCTTCTCGTAGAGCTTTCGTGTGCCTTAGCGCTGTACAGCTCTTCCAACGTTTCACGATCCCGTGAAGCTGGCGCTTCTTTCTCCCGAAGGCTGAGCTCTATCTGTTCCGCGCCTGTCTATAACGTGCCTCATTCGCCCTCGTACGGTGTTGCAACATTCTCGCCCATGCTGCATTCTTCTCGTTTTTCAGCACTGTTCGATTCTATGATTCGGAGTCGCGAAGCCTAGTGCTGCACCCGAGGTACTACCTATGGCGGATCGGATGTCCCTCCAGCCATCTTCAAGTGTAGCTGCGCCAAGCTGCTCTTCCGTTGGTAGGGCCACTGCTAACTGCTACGCGTAGTCTTGAGCCACTTCCACGTTACGCAGCTGCTCGATGTTGAGCCGCGGCGTTCGACTTCGACGCGTGATAATGACTGTCGAAAGTTTTAAGCTCATGCATACAACGTCTAAGTAGTGATCCGAATCTATATTCGCACTGCGGTATGTGTGGATATTTGTTATTTATATCCGAGAAGAATTTACCGTCGATTGGTGTACTCCATACCATTCCCAAATAACCACTATATTTCGCCTTTTTGGCTTTATAGGACTATAATACGGTCAATATAGAGCAAGTAGGTTCTATACTAGCACTGTATTGGCACGTAAGGCGAATAATAGTGCCTTATGGTTACTTAGGTTATCTATCCTCAGGATTTTTATCATGATGCAGCACACCGAGGGTGTAAAGGATCTTTCAAGCATTCAGTTCGGCTTCCGGAAGGGTAGACGTCATCTTGTCGGTTACAGGGAGTGTTAGAGGAGGGGGATTCGCTACTGTGCAGTACCCAGACAACAAGAACTCTTATCAAAAACCATAAAATCAGTGGTTTCCAATACGGATCACAAGAATTTCACGAGAATCAATCGAAAGTGCTAGGAAGAAGTGAACATGTTTTTTCGGAATGGTCATCCCAAGAAAAAGTATCTTCAGTGGTTTACAATTTATGCTCACGGGTCACGCGAATTTCTTAAGAACCGAAGGTTTGAGAACTAAATGAAATTATTTGTCTGAACTTTTAGGAGATCTCAGGTGGGTTTACAGGTTCTCAAGAGCCCACAGAGGCAATTCAGGAGGTCTCAGTTCCATTACAGGTGTTCTCAGGGAGATCCAGGGTGTCACAGGGGCGGTACAGGCGGCCTAAGAGGCATTTTAGAGGTTCTCAGTGGGTTTCAAAAGGGACTCCAGAGGTTTTAAAAGTTTCTAGGGAGTTTCTAGGGTTCTCAAGGGATTATAAGAATGGTCCAGGAGGAGTTCCAAGTGGCCCTAGGGCGATCTCAGGAAGGCTCAGAGGCGTTGCAGATGTTCTAAGGAGGTTCCAGCGGGTTCCAGAGTCATTTCAGGAAGTTTCAGGGGATCTCAGGGGCGTTCCAGGGGTTCTCAGGGGGTTGAGGGAAATCTCAAGAGGCCTTATGGGTGCTTTAGAAACACAAGGGACATCTAAATGGACAAAATTTGGTCTACGTGATTTATGAACAGATCCATATTAGATCACTCTACGCCAAATAGACCGTTACCTCAGCTTGGGAACCACTAAGCTTTGTAACACCCCTTAACTGTAAGAAGTGATCCTTGAGGACTCATAGGACTTTTAGCATCTTGAAAAATTTGCATGGCCCGTAACCCCAGATTGGAAACGACTGAGGTTTACATCACCAGTGTATTGTAATAAGTACTACTTAAGATGCAGAATCTTAAAAATATTCACACCTTCTCCTCGGACTTTCGGTTCTTGCGAAATTAGCATGGCCCGTGATACCAGCTCGAGAGCCACTGAGTTTTGCAACGCCACTTTATTGTAATAGTTGCTTTTTCAGACGCAGAATCTGAAATTCATTTTCATTTTCTCATGGCAATCTAAATTCTTGAGAAATTAGCATGGCCCGTGACCCCTGATCGTAAACCTGTGAGCTTTACAACACAACTTTATTGCAATTTGTGCTCCGTGAGATCCAGAATCTAAGAAGCATTTACAGGGGATACTCAAAATATCTGGGACAGGTAAAATTTTGATTTTTTTTTTAAATTTTCAACTCGCTGTAACTTTTCGAAAAGGGCATCAAATATTCTCAAATTTTTACTGTAAGTTCATCAACTAGTTGTGTATTAGTGGTTCAAATTTGGAAAAGATCGGGCCATTCTACACGAAGTTTATAAAGATTCTAGAAAAAGGTATAATTATCCGATAGCCAACTTTGAACTGTTATATCTCCGGATTCAATGATCCGAATGCAATGAAACTTTGATAATTTATGACTTATATAATGAACTTTGAGAAACAGTTCACTTAATTTCAAATTATTAATAAGAAAAAATGTTATAGCGATTTCATTTATTCTATGTTTTTTAGTAAATTTATCTATTTTTTATATGCATCCCATTACTTTTTCAATTTAAAGCCGACTATTTGGTTACTTTCCTTTGAAATATATATATATTCAAGTCAATTAGAGGAAATTTAAATGAACTATAATAACTATCTCGAATTTTGAAACAATGATGAAGTTTTGGATAAATTGGTGTTATATTAGAAAAATAATCTAATCGTTATAATTATCTTTCGTGTAAAGAATTTTAAGTTTAGTCAAAAGTTTTTATTAGCTCATTATTTAAGTCATAAATGATCGAAATTCCATCGTATTCGGTTCATTAAATCCGGAGATATAACAGCTCAAAGTTGGCTATCAAATAATTATACCTTTTTCTAGAACCTTTATAACTTCGTAAAGAATAGCTCGATCTTTTCCAAATTTTGACCACTGATACACATATAGTTGATGAACTTACAGTAAAAATTTGAGAATATTTGATGCCCTTTTCGAAAAGTTCCAACGAGTTGAATATTTTTTGAAAAGTGAAAATTTTACCTGTCCCAGTTATTTTGAGTATCCCCTGTACATTTTCTCCAAGGAGAGTTGTTTTTTTGCAAAATTAGCATGGTCCGTAATTTAAGCTTGGGAACCACTAAACTTTGCAACACCAATTTATTGTAATAAGTGCTACTTGAGACACAGAATCTTAAAATCATTCACACCTTCTGCTCAGACTTTCAGATCTTGCGAAATCAGCATAGCCCATGGCCACATCTTGAGAACCACTGATTGTAGTAATTGCTTCTTGAGACGCATAATCTGAAAACCATTTTCACTTTCTCATCGCACTTTAGATTCTTTAGAAAATGGCATGGATAGTAACCCCATATTGGAAACCACGGAGCTTCACAACACCACTTGTATACAATTAGTGCTCCTTGCGATATAGAATCCCAATAGAGCTTGCTGACGTTTATTCACCTTTCTCTTTCAAACATGCAGGCGGAATAGGATTTGTTGTCATCAGGAAAGGTTTCCCGATGAAAACAAATCCTATCCCGCCTGCATGCTTGAAAGAGAGAGGTGAATAAACGTCAGCAAGCTCTATTAGGCATACACATAAATAGCGAACACTCAAAAAATAAATTTGGTTGAAATCGGTTGAGAATTGTTTCCGAAATCGTAGTCACCGCATCGATGTTTTTTGGAAAAACATAATTCCGAGATAATCGCGTTTAAAGTTTCAAGTTTGCACTACGCGACCAGTGAGTGAGGGAGTGAGGCGCAAAACGCTTAATCTTTGCTTGTACTGCTTGGATCTCTATGAAATTTGACGCAGCATACTTAAGAACCCATACTTTAAGATAAAAGAATTAAAAAAAATCGAATTTGTGCTCGACCTCAACATATGTAACCCCTTAATTTTATTTCGAAAGATACTTCAAAACAGTAGGCTGTGGAATTTTGACGTCTAAGAAAGAGTTGTTTATTTTGTCAAAATTAACAACTTAGCCGAAGACGCAAAGTCTTTAGGACGTGAAACAAAAAAGTTAGAAGATGGCAGACGGATAAGTTGCGAATTAGGGTAGAGTACCACTTGGGCAGCGGCCAGTATTTTGGGCACTCATCGCTATAACTCAGTCAATTCCAAACGAATTGACTTGAAATTTTGTACACGGCTAGACACTATACGTATCTCGTCCTGTTCCAAAAATTGTGTCAATTGGTTTAGAATTGGCTGAGTTATAGCAGAAAAGTGCCCAAAATAGGATCCCGGCCGAGATGGTTCCACTTCTCTATCAAATTCTTTGCAATTAACGCCTTTGATTATTACAAAAAAAAAACTTTGCCTGAGATACCATGTGTCTCCTGGCCCTTGCTGCATACCCTTAAAAACTCCTCCATAGGTTTATTTTAGAAATCCGTGCGAGAGTTTTTCAGGAAATCATCCACGGATTCCTGCAGAAGTGTTTTCAGCAAGTCTTCAAGAAAATCAAACGGGTTCCTCCAGCAATTTCTCCAAGGATTTCTTTAGAAAATCTTCAACAGACTCCTTTAGAATTTCTTCCAGGGATTATCTAGGGATTCCCCCCGGGCTTCGTTCAGGTATTCCCTCATAAATTTCTCCAAGATTTGTTTTGGGTAGATTTCTATGGATTCCTTCTGAAACTCCACTACTAATAACTTTAGAAAATATTCCAGTAATTCGTAAAAATCATCGGAATCTTCTTCAGCAATTCCTTCAGAATGTTTCTTCCAGGGACTCCTTTGGAAATTCTTTCACAGATTCTTTCATAAATTCTACCAGTGGTTTTTTTTCTGAAAATTTCTCAGAAATTCCTTCAGAAACTCGTTCAGACATTTCTCCAGGAAGTTCACCAGATATTTCTTTTCTCAAAAATTGCTCTAAGAATTATATTGAAAATTTCCGGAAATTCTTCCAGAGATTTCTGTAGGAGTTCTTTCTAGGGATCTGTGCAAACGCCTATCTATGCGTTCTTCCAGGTATTTCTAGTTTTTTTAGATTTTTTCCAAAATCCTCCAACACATGTATTGAAGCATTTTTCCAGGAAATTCCCCATACATGTGTCAGTGATTTCTTTCTAGAAATTCCACCAAGGGTTTTCAGAGAAGTTTCTCCAAGTTATTCATTAATTCCTCTGGGATTCCTTTGAGAATTTCTTCGAGTATTCCCCCAGCAATTCATCCAAAAGTACATACCAACTAAGATTTCTACAGGGATTCTACTGGAAATTTCTCCAAAATGTCCTTCAGGGGTTCTTTCAGAAATTCCTTTGGTTAGATATTTTAATCTCCAGAGACTTTATGAAGAATTTTTACAAGAAATTCTGCAAAAGTTCTTCCATGGCGTTTTTCAAATATTCTTCTTAATTTTGTTTTCACAAATTCCTCATGGATTTTTTTCGGAAATCCTTCCAGGGTTTCTCCAATAACTCTTTGAGAAATTTCTTAAATGATTCCTGCAGAAATATCTCCTGGGATGTCTTTGGAGATCCCTGCCGAATTTGTTCTGATATTCCTTCAGGGATTTTCCAAAACTTCCTCCACAAATTGCACAAACATTCTTCAGTAAGGAACTCGTGGAGCAATTTTCATAGAAGTCCCTGGAGAATTGTCTCAAAAATTTCCTTAAAAAACTTAAGGAGATACCTTCTAAAAGAAATTTTGCAAAACTCCTGGATGAATGTCTGAGATATTTTTTTTTTTTTTAAGACAATTCACCGTCTTCGACCTTGCGGGCCTCTACAGACTGAACATTACAAACATTGGACAACGGACAACACATATAACACCCAGTGGCCCAGTGGAGAATTTTCCGTTCGACGAAAAGTTTTCCCCGACTGGAGCGGGAATCGAACCCACACTCCGAGGCTTACGAGACACCTAAACGACTGACGCCACTAACCGCTCGGCCATGAAGCCCCCATAATACTTAGAATAATACCATAACAAGCACCTTAAGACACACCCTTAATTCTCAGAAAAAATATCATGAGAAACTTCTTAAGAAACCCTGCAAGAGAATCAAAGGATAAAAAAAAAACTTGAGAAAGTTATGGATACAATTTCTGGAGAGGTTGAAACAAAAATATGTATGATCTAAAACACCTCTAAGCTATATGGTTAAATGGTTAAACTAATCATGCATGTCTACTAAACTACACAATACTTAGTTTTGGATGTGCACGATGCTTTGTTACGAGTGTAGATCTAATATTATAGGTGACCTCAGATATCCCTGAACTGATTTGGTGAAAAACTCAGAGTGCACAACCCCTTCAAAGTTTGTATGGGAATTACAATGTTTTTTTCGGAAACTCATCCAGGGATTTTCGAAGGCATTCTGCCAGGAATGCCCTCGGAAATTTCTCTGAGAAATATTTCAGAAATTCTTCCATTGAAACCTCAAGATAATTATTAGTTTCCTTTAGATTTTTCTCCATAGCTTTGTAGAGGATCCCCCAGAAACTAGAAGAGGAACTTTGTTTAAAACCTTCCATAGGTTCATTCCGATATTGCTTCTTGGATTCCTAAAGAACTCTTCCAGGAATTTCTTGCGGAAAGTCTTTCACGGATTTTGTTCGGAATTGTCGTTAGAAGCTCCTCTAGAAATTTCTCCAAAAATTCCACTGGAAAAGCTTTTATTGGTTTTCTTGAAAACTTCTTCAAAGATTTTTTTCAGGGATCCGTGCAAGAATTCTTTCAGGAAATCATGCACGGGTTCCTTCAGAAATGCTTTCAGAGAATATTTAAGAAATTCAAAGGTTCCTCCAGCAATTTCTTCAAGAAATTTAGAAATTCTACCAGGGATTCTTTTAGGAAATCCACCAGAGCTTCCTTCAGATACTTCCTCGTGAATATCCCTATACAATCGTGAATAATTTCTTCCTAGAAAATTTACCAAAGGTTCCCAGAGAAGTTTCTCCTGGAAGTTCTTAAGAAGTCTCTTCTTCATTCAAGATTTTCTTCATATATCTCCCGGGATTCTCCAAAAATTCCTTCAGGGGTTCTTTCAGATATTCCTGCTAATTTTTTTTTAGAAATTACTTTGAGGAGAAATTTATTCCCAGAAACTTTTCCAAAATTGTAGGGAATTTTTCATAAATTTCAGCAAGGAATTCTACAAAAGTTCTTCCATGGCGTTTATCAGATATTCATACAGGGATTTGTTTGGAAATCCTTCCAGGGTTTTGTAAAGATTTTTTTTTTAAAGAAATTCCTTAAGGCTAAACTGGAAGCATTTCCTCACTTTTTGGTTTTTGATTTTTTATTAAATAACGAAGCAATATTTTCAAAATCGGTTTTAAACGAAATTCCACAAAAAAATGGTTTCTGCTAAAATGGAAAACATTTTCCACCACAAAAAAAATCAGAAGATACCTTGATCCATACTCTACATGTGTACGAAAACCGATTTTGAAAATATTGCTTCATTATTTAATAAAAAATCAAAATCCAAAAAAATGAGAAAATGCTTCCAGTTTCGCCATAAGTGATACCTGTAGAATTCCGTTAGAAATATTTCCTGCAATGCCAAATTTGTTCTGGTATTCCTCTCCGGATTTTTTAGACGTTCCTCCAGAAATTGCACAAACATTACTGAAGAATTCCTTGAGGAATTCCTGAAGAAGTTTCGAAGAAATCTCAGGAGAATTGTCTCAAGAAATCCCTTGAAAAACATCCGGAGGTAGCTTTGGAAACTTTCAAAAGGAATTCTTCAAAATTTGCTAATGGAATTACTGGATAAAAAATTTCAGAGCAATTCCTGGATGAATGCCTAAGACAATCCTTAGGAGAATATCTTTAAAAAACACCTAAGGATACATCCTTAATTCTCAAAAAAAAAACATCATCAGAGACTTCTGGAGGAATGTGCTATGTGATTCCAAGGGAAAAATGCTTGAGGAAAAATGTCTGCACAAACAAAGGTGCTAATGGATTTTTTTAAAGAAATTCCTTAAATAATTTCTGAGGGATAACTGGAGAATTTTCTAAAGGAATCCTTGGAAGTACTCCTGGAGATACATCTGAAGGAGTTCTCAAAAATTTCTTATTGAATTTCTGAGGAGATTGAATCCTGCATAAACAAAACAAAAATCCAGGAGAATTTCTTTGGAGAACTACTGCAAAAATTAAAAATTTCGAAGTAATTCTTGCAATAATATCTGAAAAAACTGGAGAACCCTCTGCAGGCATTAATAGAAATATTTCTTGAAAAAATCTTTGAAAAATACTAAGGACTAGATTCTGTGGTTATTTCTGAAGAAATTGCTCAGAGGTTGTTTTGAAAAACAAAATTTGAAAGAATCTATGAAGGAAAGTTTGAATAAATCCTAAGCAATGCCTGGAGAAATACTCAAAAATACTCTTGGAGAAACCCATGCAGGAACTTTCTAGAGAAATTTACAAATAAATGCCCGAGAAAATTCCTGAATAAATGGAGTAATACTTGAAGAAAACTTTGGAGAAATTCATTTTCAAGCAATAAAAGTTTCTGTTACAATTAGAGAAATTTCTTAGAGATTCTCAGAATCTGTGTGATTTTTTTCTGCAATTGCATCTTTTCAGTGAACGTTTAGAGCAATACCTAGATAAATTCCTAGAAAAATTTCTTGACAAATTTCTCGAAGAATTTTCGGAGTAATCCCAAAGAATACGCCTGTAAGTAATCTGACAATATGACTAAAGGATTTGTTTTTTTCAGAAATGTTTCAAGAAATACATGAAGGAATACAACCATGACCTTATGTAGTAGCAATCATTGATGATAATTTCTATGTTATCCCATAAGAAATCTCAGGAGGAATTTCAAAAGGAATTACTGAGGAAACCAGTGCAGCGGAACAGTTCCAAGATGAAACTTTGAGAAATTTCTAAAGAAGTCCCAAGGAAAGTACCTGGGGAAATTCTTCAAAGAATATCTGGAAGAATTGCTGGAGAATTTTTTTAAAAATACATGGAAAGCTATGATTAGAAGGGATATTAAGACGAATCTTTAGAGGAATTCTTGAAATCAGACATTTTCCCTAATTTCATATTCAGTGGTAAATATCATCTTTTGTAATTTTCTCTCAAGAAGTACTTCAATAGTCTTTCAAAAATCTTAGAAAAAAAAAACTTCCAATAAAACAACTTACAGTTTCTTCCAGAAATTTTGTTTGTTCTTGAAGCTTTTTGAGAATTTCTTCTCGCAAAAAGTCTTACCGAAATGTTATCATGAGTCGTTTTTGGAAATTTATACGTTGATTTTTCCAAGAAGAATATGTTTTACTTCGTCGATTTGTTTCAGTAAAACCCCAGCGATTTGTTAAATTAATTTCCGCGAAATTCCGCAAATTTCAGGAATTCCACCAGAAGTTCAAATTTTTTTTTGGGAAAACATTTCCGGAAATTCATTCCTTAATCCGCCAGCAAGCGCATTTCTGCACAAAAAGAAATTCTGGAAACTACAATAGACTTAAATATTAGAACGTTTAATTTTCCATATCATTTCATTTGATTTTACCTAAAAGAATTTCTGGTACGCAAAGTTGTAAGCAAGCTCCATACTGCATACAACCTGTAATTTTACAATCCGATGGAGAATTGGATGAAAGCGATAGAGGTAATTTTGTTACAGCGTACTCAACAATTTGTAACAATTTTGAACTGTGTATATTTCATTCCAACAGAATTTTAAAAAATCCTCCTGGAACTCAGTGTGAGTTCTTCCAGGATTTTTGTTTTCACTTCTTCCGAATTCCACGGCTTACGTACTCTGAGCATACGCCCTCCGATTCTTTACAATGTTGTCCAGCTGACTAAACATTCTTAACCTCTGTGCCCTGACCTTGCATGCGTTTCTCACCTTGCACTTTCGGGAATGGCGCAACTGCCCTCGACTGTCACCTGTTTTCTCTGAATCTTCAGCGCCAGTACGGCCTTTCCGATGTAGAGATCCACCTTCATTCCAACGTTCACTAGTTTCTTCGCAACTGAAAGAATCAACGAAAGATTCGCTTTTTCTTCGTCTTCTATAAATGGTAGAGTCTTCCGACCACCATGGATCGGCCTGATACATCGCGTGCAGTCCATACACTTTCTCCATTATTAGACGAACCCTGTATTCAGGCGTTTAAGGTAGTCCTATTTACCATAAAACACTTCCAAAAAGCACCTTTTCTGCTTTAAGCAACTTTCTAACTAATGAACAAAAGCCTACTGGGGTTAAACAGGTTCAACTACTCAAGTGAAAGCATTGGCAACTTAATCAGCGGCCACTTCGATTAGCTTGTGTACTAACTGGGCATGTCCAGAAAGGAGCTAGTCACACGTTCCATGTCATTGTTATTGAATTCTACTTCCGCATCCGCAAGTTTGAATAGTAGAGAAAAATCGTAGCAACCAGACACCGCACACCTTTGGGCATCTGTCTTGGGTTGCTGCGACAGAGTTGCTACCGCCGACGCTCGCCGTTCCAACAAAAAAAATCAAGCAACACATGTTTGCTTTGACCTGCATTGGAGCCGAGCCAATACGAAGAGTACCCATAGGTATTGCACGTTATCAGCAAAATTCCACCAATTTCGTCGCGGTGAGTAATGTTTACATTTTTATCGTACTGCAAGCTACTCATTTATTTGGCGCGGCTGGCACACACTCAAACTTGTTCCCCACCGCTAGCTCCGCTGATAAGTTTGATAACAGTCCTCTGAGTAGACATAGGCACACTTCGTCACCATTCATAACACAGTAATTAAAAAAGAGGTTTTCACTTTCGTTGCGTAACCTACTTGAAAGGCACCGCATACCTTTGTATACGCAATTTGGCTATCACCGTTCGTCAATTGCGACTTGCGAAACTTACCTCGATGTCGTTGTTTTCGAACCATTCGTTGCAGTAGTAGCACGACGATTTGTTAAACTTGACCTTAGTGGTTGTGGTGGACATTGCTGTGCAATACTTATCAAAATAAAAAGTTAAAAACAAAATTAAAATGAAAAATTTGACTTCGATGTTACTCCGCTCAAATTAGGCGAGCTTCTGCTGGCCGTGATTAGATCCGAGCACGACCCGAAACAGTAGGCGTTGCGCGACCGACGGCTTCATTCTTATCACATTTGCAGGGCCTACTATTGCACATAGCTTGGTCGTTTTTTGTTCTCCTTCTGTGCTCCTATCGAGTCCAAGATAAGAAGAACGCACAAGTGCAGGGCTGTCATCGACCGTTAAAAAATTTAAAGCAGGTAAAATCTGACAGACATCGTATTACCATAACATTTGTCTTAATATACATCAACTACGAAGTCAACATTCACAATACTGGTTTCGGTTCTCTTCATTTTAAATGCATATTGTCGTATTCACAATTTTGTGGTTTCTAACTTTTCGACACGCACGTTTTGTCACAATACAAACACCAACAGTTGGCATCGAAGCAGCTCGGTTTTTTGGTTCTCGTTTCACGAACAAACAAAAATCCAACATTAATCTGTTTATAACAATTCACAAAGTTTCTTAACAAACGATCAGCGTAGCCAGCGATCGCTAGCGTTCGCTGAGTTTCTCGTATAAAAGTTCTTGTTTCAAAAGTCAAAATTTGTCTACGGTTCGTCCCTTGAGAGATTCACAAAAGTTGCTCACCATACAAAACAATCGCCTTCCCCACCCCTTGGTCGTCTAACATCGGCATCCGGACGGTTTGTCCGTCCCGTTCGCCCCTTCCAGCTTGACCGGGGGGTCTTTCGTGTCGACAAACAGCTTCGGAACGCCCCTCCGGGCCTGTATCGTCGAGCTCAGCACGATGGTTTCGATCCGTTTCATCACCTTGTTCAGCAGCAGTTCCACGGCGGCCGCCACATTGTGCCCGGTGAACGCACTCGTCTCAATGTACTCGATCTGGTACTTTTCGGCCAAGCTCTGGGCTCTCGTTTCGCTGATCACCCGCTTGTGATCCAAGTCGGCCTTGTTGCCGCACAGTACGATGTCCGGGTCCTCGCAGTAGGCGTGCTGCTTGAGCTGTTCCATCCAACTCTGCACGTCCAGGAAGCTCTGCTCGTTGGTGATGTCGAAGATGAGGATGAAGCCCATCGAGTCCCGGTAGAAGGCCGTGGTCAGGCTGCGGAACCGCTCCTGGCCGGCCGTGTCCCAGAGTTGCAGGTGTATCCGGTGGTTGATGCCGTTCGAGTTGTACAGCTGCGGGAGAAGAGAAAGCATTAATAACCAATCTTTCACGATCAAAGTTTTGTGTCGTATTCGAATCATCGCTTAATAGTTTTCCATCATTTTTGCTTTGTATGAGTTCTGTTTATCAATTTTCATTCATCGTTATTTCCATAAATTCTTTCCCCATTTAATCTTTGAATAGTAATTTTTTAATCATTCGTTTGTGTTCGTCATTCTTCGTTACATTTGTGTTTAATCTGTTGATTTTCACTTTTTTGTTTATCAAATATGTTTTCCGGTTCAAACTTAAACTTATCGCTTTTGTTCGGTTTACGTTACACTTATACGTATCTCGTTTCTCTATTTATTTCAATCATAGTATACGATTAACTTTTTGTCATTCGCTTTTTATTATTTTGCTTTCCGATTTCCGCATCTCGTTTTCATTTGTTTATCATTGCTTTCGTTTCCATTATTTGTTATGTTTCTTTTTTCATATCCCGTTCTGTTTTTTTTCCTTTTTAAACATTTCTCATTTTTATTCGTTTTTTTTTTTTTTTTTTTTTGATTTCAATGTTTATGTTTACTCGACTCATCGTATAGCGTTCATCATGTTGTTTGTAAATTCTTATTTATTGTCTTAAGTTTTACATTTCCATTTTATGCAGTATTTCAAGAATTTCAATTCTTGTCTAATATTTTTCATTTTCAAATTAAAATTCACAAATTTCGAGTTTTATTTTTTATACACTTTAATTTCTGATGCCTCTCGACCAATTCAGTTGATTTTTGGAACAGATATAGTTATATTATAGGGCTATATATTGGCCTCAATTACATAAAATAGCTCAATTGGTGTGGGCATTGTTCATAAGGAAATGTAATAATAACTATGTAATGAACATGAAAATGTAATAATAATAATAATGTAATAATTTAGAGATTTCGGATTTTTGTTTTTTTTTGGGATTTTGGCATGTTTCAGATGATATTCAGAGATGCCTTCACAAAAACCCTTGAAACCTCTGTGGAACGCCTTGAAAGGCCCCTGAATTCTCCATAAATCCCCGTGAATCCAAACGCCCCCTAAGCGTTACATTGAGGAGTGTTCCTGAAGCTATCTGATACGACTCTGGCATGAAAAATGTCATGAAACGCCATTTAAAGACTATTGAGACCCCCTGAATCGCCCTTAGAGGCCCCTTGCAACGTCCCAGAAACCCCTTAATGCTACTGAAACGCCCCTGAAATCCCCTTAATCCTCTTAAAACGCCATCAAAAGGCTGCTGAAATCCCCTGAAGCAACCCCCTAGTGTTCCATGGAACTCACTTTTTCGGTCTTTCTGAGAACTTCCTGGACATGCCCTTGGTCGCATCCCACATGGCCAGGAGCAATACCTGTCTCACGAACTAGATTCCCTCATTAAAGCCCTGACTGAATTCATGCACAGAATTCCCTCTATTTTACGCCCTTTTTAGTGTATGCAATTTTTTTCATTTATCATTCTTTGTTTTATTTTTTTTTTCTTGTTTTACCCTTCTTACACCCATAAGAAGGGTATAAATACCGCTCAAAAAACCGACTTTCGATCCGAGGCCCGCAGGGCCGAGTCTCATATACCAATCAACTCAGCTCGACGAACTGAGCAAATGTCTGTGTGTGTGGTGTGTGTGTGTGTGTGTGTGTGTGTGTGTGTGTGTGTGTATGTGTGTGTGTGTGTGTGTGTGTGTGTGTGTGTGTGTGTGTGTGTGTGTGTGTGTGTGTGTGTGTGTGTGTGTGTGTGTGTGTGTGTGTGTGTGTGTGTGTGTGTGTGTGTGTGTGTGTGTGTGTGTGTGTGTGTGTGTGTGTGTGTGTGTGTGTGTGTGTGTGTGTGTGTGTGTGTGTGTGTGTGTGTGTGTGTGTGTGTGTGTGTGTGTGTGTGTGTGTGTGTGTGTGTGTGTGTGTGTGTGTGTGTGTGTGTGTGTGTGTGTGTGTGTGTGTGTCTGCGTATGTTACAAAAAAAAGTCACGCACGTTTCTCAGCCGTCTGATATTCGATTTGGATTCTCTTAGTTGCAAATGAAAGCTACAACATCCTAGTAGAACCATATTGAATATTATTACGATCGGACATTTGGTTACCGAGATATCTTTCGAAGAGTACTTTAAAGTAATATAGGTTAGCTTTTTGAGAGATTTTTGACATTTAGCATATTGATGAATATCTCAGCCGTCTGTCAACCGATTTGAGTTCTCTTGGCAGCAAATGAAAGCTACAACATCCTAGTAGATCACCCAGAAATTTTATTTCGATTGGACATTTGGTTACAGAGATATCTTTCAAAAAGTACTTAGGATTTATGCAACTCTAAACTTTTTGAGATTTTTGACCAAGTACATGATAATAAATATCTTAGCCGTCTGTCAACCGATTTCGGTTCTCCTGGCACCAAAATAAAGCTACAAAATCCTAGTAGAACCCTATACATTTTTACTAGGAATGCACATTTGGTTACCGAGATATCTTTCAAAGAGTACTTGGGAGTAATACAGGTTAACTTTTTGAGAGATTTTTGACCAAGTGTATCATAATAAATATCTTAGCTGTCTGTCAACCTATTTGGGTTCTCTGGACATCAAATGAAAGCTACAATATCCTTGTAAAAGGCCCTGAAATTTTATTTCTATTGGACATGTGGTTACTGAGATATCTTTCAAAGAGTATTTCAATAAATTCCTTTTTTATTATTATATTCGCTTGTTATCTTGCATGAGCTTTTGACCAGTCTAGAAAATTATTTTTCAAAAAATAATGCTGACCTCATATAAAGTGTATACTAGCAGGTTATTATTTTCAATAAAATTATAAATAACAAATTACACATAAACAGGAATTCTATGAAAACTAACAATATGTTAAATGAAACCTTTGAATTTATATATTGTGGAATAAATACAAGAACCAAAATAACTAGCTAATGCTAAAACTGATTTACATAGTAGATATATCATTTTTATCCTTTTACACCATAACGATGAATACCAAGTACTTCGGAGCTAATTTATTCGACTGATAAAGAGATATTAGACAAAGTGTATCTCGCTGATTTTCTTATCCATTTGTTAATCGATTCAAGATCTTTTGGCAGTTAATAAAAGATACAATATTCCAGAATATGTAAGCTATTTTTTAAACATTCCATACAAGATTCTAGGAGGTATCTGGCACAGGGTCGTGCAATTTCGAAAGGAAAACATGACGTACGACGACTGTAGCAAATCGTTTCCCATGCGAACGGACTGCTGTGATGCTTCATCTCTCACCCAGCAACACACTCGTTCGTTGCTGCTACAGAAACAAGTGTGTATGAAACATGGGATGATGCACTTGGATTTTCGTTTCATTTATGAGTCATTGAAATACTTCAACATGCTAAAAACACTATTTAAACCACATTTTTAAATAGTGGTGCACGCCAATAGAATGATAATTATGTTTTATGAAAGAGGATAACAAATTCGACCACTTAAATCCAATTAACCGGCGCCCGTAACCATTGAGAGACTAGCGCGCACCAGTGAGACACTAATGCTCTGACATGTGAAGCACAAGCAATGCGACCGGGTGGGAGACTACCGAGTGCTACGATGAGTGGAAAAGTTTTTTTTAACGACCGAGTCATTAGAAAAATGTATGAAACACTTGAAGTGACTCATTCAAATGTTGCATGAAAGTGTATCATTGAAACGAAATTGTACGCCCCTGATCTGGCATTTCTGGTAGTTTAGTCCATGGTCCATGATGCTATTTTGGAAACCAATCCACTAGATGCCAAATCCACAATATTTTCTAGAACTTTTGGTCTATTAGACAAAATAAATATGTTAAATACAAATAATACAACAATAATTTTAATAAGTGTAAGAAGGGTTCTGTTCACCATAGGTGGATTAAATCGGGTTTTTTATTTTGCTAAAACTTAAGGAGAGCTTCTAATATATTAAGCAATAACTCGAATTCGTTTCATCTGACGTAAAAATTGCGTTCAGATGATCAAAACATACAGGGGATGGCCAAAATGTTTGGGATAGGCAACTTTTTTTTCTCTCACAAAAAAGTTCAACAAGCTATAACTTTTCATAGAGCGCATCAAAAAATCTCAAATTTTGACTGTTTTTCAACCTATTATGTGTGCATCATTGGTACAAATTTAGGCTCGATTGATTAATATTTCGCAAAGTTAGAACCGTTCGCGTAAAACACTATTTTTCAGACAACTCATTTTTGAGGTGTCATATCTCGGAAACCAGTGAACCAAATTGAATGAAATTTTGAACGTACACTACCAATGTGCAAATGCTTCACAAACTATTAAAACATAGGTATTTTTTAAACGTTGAAAAAAATTATCATGGATTGACACTTTTTGAATTTTTCACGAAAAAATGTAATTTTTTTACATTAATGTCAATAAATTTTAGTGTTGATATCCAAAGATTTTCCACTTCTGTTCTCAAGTTATCTCTAATCAGATATATTAGAGCCTATTTAGATTGAAGAAGAACGCATTTAGTAATTTTTTGTGGTATTGTAAATTTTACTTATTTTCCTTTATATGGGTAAAAAATTCAATCCGGTATAACTTAATTCGCCGTGAGAAAATATTACATTTTATAACGTCATATTAAGTATCAATATATTGTTGATAAACGTTAAAAAATTCATTCAATTCGGTTCACTGGTTTCCGAGATATGACAGTTCAAAAATTAGTTATCTAAATAATAGTGTTTTACCCGATCGGTTCTAACTTCACGAAAAATTAATCAATCGAGCCCAAATTTGTACCAATGATGCACATATAATAGGTTGACAAACAGTCAAAATTTGAGATTTTTTTATGCACTCTATGAAAAGTTATAGCATGTTGAATTTTTTTGCGAGAGAAAAAAAAGTTGCCTATCCCAAACATTTTGGCCATCCCCTGTATATAATTCAGAGTATTCATGCAAAAAGATTAAAAATTGGATGACTGTAACGCAAGATACTTCAATTAAATTAAGTATTATACTTAAAAAAAGGTAATACTTGATTTTCAGGTGAAACTTAAACTATTAGGGGGATTCACTTAACAGCATAAACTGATTAAACTGATTAAACGTCGCGATCACCAAGGCAATCTTTGATTATTTCATTCGCAAAATCATGAAACATTTCAAATAAGCAGAAAATCATGGCTTACGCAGCAATTTAATCTGTTTAGTGAGTACCCCTAATGTACTTGAAATTTTTCTACTCTACGGTTTTGTTATTAATTTTTCACATACAATAAATTTCCCATTATTTTTTTATGCATCGTTTACCTTTTTTCTTATGGTTTATGTTTTGTTTTTGGAAATAATATTAGAATTATCCTTTTTTTTTTATTTGATTTTCAATAATCCCAAATATTTTCCGTTTATCAATTTTCACGATTCGTTTTCTGCTCTCTTTTCGGTTTCTTTTTGTTTCTGATTGTTTATTTCAATTTTCCCTATTTTTAAATATTTGAACTAAGAATAGGAAGTTTTGTAATTATTTGTCATTAATAATTTTTATGTTGTCTTCGTTATCCTACATATCATAAATTTTGTGTTTTTATTATCTTTTATATTTTCCGCATATAAACTTGCACGTTTTTGTTTCAAGATTTCCATTTTCATTTTTTTTTTGTTTCTCTAAAGGGCTCTCATTTTCAATTTTCAACTCCCGCCTTTTGTTCTTGGATTATTAATTTCATATTGTATCTGAATCAATCGTAGTTTGTTATTAACTAGCTGCCACGACAGACATCGTTTTACATAATGCGTTTTCCGAAAAATGCCATTTCAAAGTTTATATAAGATTTTATGCTTTCCTGGTTGCATCCACGAAAAGATTAATCGCTGCACTATTCCACTTTGATTTATACAACAGGTTTCTGGTTTTTTATTTAATGTTGTTTTTACTTATTTTTGTTTTTGGTTTCCATATTTCTTCTGTTTTTTTTTTCTACTTATCCAAATCTAATCTAAATCCAATTCAAATCTAATTCAAGTCAGAGTCCTAATCGCAATTCAACTGAAATCCAATTCAAATCCATACTAAACATGCTCTCGAACCAACTCCGATCTTAATCCTAAGATATCTAACTTGATTTACTTTATATCGTTTGGAATCCGTAAAATTCTTCACCGTACCATACCTTACCGAACATGCCGCAAAAATTCAAACACACAGCTCATACTCACCACACGTTTCTCGCGGAAGTCGATCCCCACCGTCGAAATGAATTTGGTGTGAAACACGCCGTCTGTGTACTGATAGAGGAAGCTCGTCTTCCCAACGCCCGAGTCGCCGATGGTCAGGAATTTGATAAGGTAGTCGTAATCTATCGCTGTCGACGCCATGCTGAACCCACGTGGAACTCGAACGCGTTCAGTTCCCTCCTCGGTTGAAGGAAGAACCGGTCGTCGTCCTCCTCCTGGAAATTATACCAAAAGATGAAATGTGAGGATACATTCAGTGAAGGTGGAATGTCTGCTTTTGCTACTGCTGCTGCTGCCTCTGAGTTTTAACTCCGAAACCGAACAACATAATATTTCAGTTTCAGATGACATGCCTGTCTGGAACGGATGGAGCTTTCCTTCCCATACGTGTGCTGTGTACCTAGATGCCAGGTGGAAGGAGTTGAGATCGTGCTGGCTGGCCAAAGCTAAAACCCATGTTAAATAGTTAATGAACAGGGGAGGCGAGATAGACCGAGTGGATTCCTCATTTCCAGTGGTACCTTCGAGCACAATGCCATTGGAATAAGCGAACAGTGGGATAAATAGGTTGAAATTTGAGTAAAAATTAGACAGGTTGGATGTTTCAGGTAGATCACTTTTCAGAACCACATACGCTAAGAGAGGATATCCTAAAATAGTTTTTTGCAATTACATTGTGAAAAGTTGAACATTTCAGTTGGATAATGTATGCTCAAACGGCCTACTTTTCACTTCAATGCAAGTGTGCCAAAAAGTACTACTTTTCGGCACTCTTAAGAGTGTTGAATAGTAGCACTTTTTGGCACTTTTGCTCGTACGCACTTTTTACTTACCACCGTGGCTGCCGTAGATTCAGCCTCTGCCTCTAAGGGCTGATTTCTTCACCTACCCGGCTTACCGACGTAAGCCTGGTTTACCTTAAACCACACTTAAAGTTAAGCCAAATATTTAAGCCTGGTTTACATATTTGCATTTCTTCACTTCGACTTAGCAAATAAAGGCGATGGCTTACGCTAAGCCAAGCTTAACGAAATTTCCCATATCATTCCAGTGACTTTCCAATGGAAATGTCATTTTAAGCTGCCGATATTTTGAAATGCCCGTTATTTGCAGTATGGAGTAACAACAACAAAATATCCGCTGAAATTTTAGCAGGGAAAGTGGAATCGCTCGGCAAATTTTTCAGATGCAGAAGGAAATTTACAATGATGACTACCTAGACTGTTGATATTTTACCCAGTATCGAAAATCTTCGATGTAGTACCTACTCCATATGATCGTTCCACAACATGTCGTGTTCGAATTTGCCTTTCATTGTACAGAGTTGAAGTACCATATTGCAGAAAAGGCGTTGCAATGTTTATTATATGTTTTAATACCCATTATAGTCCTGTTTGAGTTGCATCGTCGATAATGAGTTTTTGAAAATGTGTTGGTCGTGAGATCCCGACCAGAAGCTCCTAACAAGATTATAACAAAATTATTACAACCCTTGTTAGAAATAACAGAATTTGATATAATTTTGTTGTAAGGATTCTTATAGGTGAATAAACATAACAAAATTGTTACAAAATTTGTTATTATTTTAAAAACAAAACTATAACAAAAATTGTATTATTTATTCAAACAGATATATAACAGCATTTGCTACATTATGCATAATAAAATAATTACCTATAACATAATTTCGTAACACATTTATTGTAGCATTTGCTACATTTTTTTGTAACAAAATAATTTCAAAATTTGTTGGATATTCAGTATTGGCGTGAAATAGTTTATCATTTTTGTAATATTAACCACTCGAGCCAAACGCCATAAAACAAAACTTATAGCATTCATTTAGAACGCAACGCGAAAATCGTCATGTTTGAACACTCCCTTCTCGTCCGTTACACAGTGTTTTATTTTGCCGATTTCCTGCGCTTTTTTTAAATAACGTTTCAACCGCTGATTTTTGAGATATGTATAGTTTCTTCGGATAAGTTTCTACATAAGACAAGGCGCATCTTGTGACATGAAGAGTTAGATGATCAATTCACTTATGAGTGAGATGAAAAAAATATGTTTTCAAAAAATGCAGATAGACGTTTGATGTTATTGGCAAAGTGGTGCAAAATGCAATTTTGAACGACTTTGTCAAAGACGTCATAAAGCTAAGTTTCATACTTTACGAGATATATTGCGTTGTATGTGCATGATCCCTGGAAATCATATATTTCGTCATAACTTTTAAACGGGATTTTGTACATTTTTTGCGTCTTCTACAAAGCTATTAATATACATTTTTTGCTGAACATCAAAAAACGCTAGCTTTTGAAATTACTAAGTTATTTGCAAATTTCTTATTTTTATAGGGTAACTTTGAACTCGTATAACTTCTAAAGAATCGTTGCGAATAATGAAACAACTATATTTCTACTATATGAAAATGGCCTAAACTTTTGTATGCAAGTGTATCCTTTATGTGTCATGGTAAACAATCAAACAAATATCAAATATTGAAACTATTTAATAACTTCTTAATTTAACGAGATAGAATATCGCAATGTTCAGCAAAATTGCGTATTTTTGTGCTTAACAACTTTTGAGAACGAGAAAAAAATGTAGAAAGTCTAGGTAGAAAGCTATGAATATTTTAACGATTTATAAAAAATGAACATATTAATAAATCACTCAGAAATTTATTTTTATTATAACTTTTAATCCAGAATTTTTACATTATTTGCATGTTCCGCAAAGTTGTTGAACATATAAAAATACACAATTTTGCTGAACATTACGATATTCTATCTCATTAAATGAAGAAGTTAATAAATAATTTCAATATTTGATAATTGTTTGTTTTTCTACCATAATCCTTTATACACTTGTATACAAAAGTTTAAGCCATTTTCATATAGTAGAAATATAACTGTTTCATTATTCGAAACGGTTCTCTGCGCCATTTGGCGCCGAACGAAGTTAGATGAGTTCAAAATTACCCTATAAAAATCAGTAATTTGTAAATAACTTTGTGATTTTATAAACTAGCGTTTTTTATGTTCGGCAAAAACATGTACTTTCACATTTCAAACAATTTTGTAGAAGACGCAAAAAATGTACAAAATCCCGTTAAAAAGTTATGATAAAATATATGATTTCTAGGGGTCATGCACATACAACGCAATATATATCGTAAAGTATGAGATTAAGCAGTATAACGTCTCTGACAAAGTTGTTTAAAATTGCATATTCCACAACTTTGCCGAAGACATCGTCTATCTGCATTTTTTGAAAAAATATTTTTTTTTCATCTCACTTATAGGTGGATTGATCATTCAACTCTTCATGTCACGAAATCGGCAAAATAAAACACTGTGCGTTCCCCTTTTTTGAATGAAAGTCCTGTATGGACCGTAACGCTTAGTTGTACTTCCCCTCTCCCTTGAGCGACGCGTAATTTGGGAACGGCGTCATATTTGTTTCAAAAAAAAAGTAACAGAACTTGTTATTATTTAGTTATAATCTGCCAAATTCTTCCCAAACCAGCACCCGGATAAAAACTGACCATAGGGTGTTTGGTGAAAACCATTCCTGCACCATACAGTGTACCAGCTACAATAAAGTGTATTGTAATGAAATGGTTCGCTGTACTATACATTTACATTGGATTTTTATGTAAAAATATATCATACTGTTTTTCTTACGTTTGAACCATTCACTTTTCCGAAACATTATTTTTCCGTGAATTTTTAATTATTTATTCAGTTTAAGATTTTTTCCGTGCTTTGTTTTGTTGATGTTTGTGACTTTTTTGATGCAAAGGAAAGGAAAGAGAAAAAAGTGAATAAGTTGAAACATCAATTTAAAGTCAATAACATGTTTAAATCAGTGGTAAATCAGATGTCCTAAGAACTGCAGGTCCAAGCAGGGTTCCAAGAGATATGGTGTGGTATGGTAGGTGTGTAGGGTGCGATGAGAGAAATACGAATGTAGGCCAATCCGGAAAGATGCAGGTCAGATTACCGTAAATCAGTGGATGAGTTCAACACTATTCTTTCGGTAGTTTTCTCGTCTTCTCTCACTTGCCTTCGACCACAATCGATTCAAATGCGATTGACAAACTTTATCTTTGACGTAGAGCCATCTTTAACATATGGACTGAACCAGTCTTGTAAACATTCGACATTTTTCACTACCTTCATTTCGATGCCGCAGTCGGGTGTCAGCTTGAATACAACACACATATGGCCATCACAGCTCTCATTGTGGAAGAAGACAGGAATAACAAAAGCCGAACCGTCTCCCGAAGACGCAATCGTGGTCAAGTGCATTCGTTTGACATTTTTGTTTCGTACGGTAGTTTGATTGCTTGTGTTGCGAATGTCGGAGACAAAGGCAGCCGAATATCGACGAAAAGGTGTAAATGACTGTGATCTCTAACAAGACTGGACTGGACTGAACACTGAAATTACTTCTAATATAGGTTCGTCTGCTGGTTCGCTTTTTAACCTAACTTATATTTGAATCGAACTTGACAGTTTTCTCATGAGTTGTTATGTATTTCAAACTGTAGTCAAACTGGTGCCTCAATATTGCAATAACGGTTAAGCACGCTGTAATGATACTTATGTACCTCGTCACCCACTTCATGCAACTACATTAGTGGTCTAATAACACTTAGCGCGCTCGGCATAGTTCCATCATGCCGCTCAAAGTGTTGCCACAAATAATGCTTAGTTTGCAAAACCCAGTTATCTGGCTGGTGGGGCATGGGAGCCTAAGCTTCAACTGTTAATGCAATCAGAGACTACTCAGACTTAGACGTGGGCGATCGTGGGTTATCGAAAACGCTCTGGAGAATTTCCAAAGCGCATTCTTATAAGTCTAGTAAGCCTAAGGTGCCATTAACAGGAGGAAAATGACAAGATAATATAACAATATATGGTTTATGTAATGTAAAACAATACAACATAACAAAAGAGAACCATTCCAAAACCATTTGATTAAATGTATAACCAGTAGTGAAATTACAATTAAAAACAATTTATTTACGGTACATTTTATTGTTTGAAACCATTCATGTACCATACAATGTACGGTATATTTAAACCCACGTATCAGTATTTTGAACAATTCATTAACAATAAAATGTATGGTTTTGCAAAAAAATATATATGGAGAAAAATATTTTTTTATATTGTTACGATACTTAACAACCTGTATAATATATTGTAAAAATCTTATTTACAATTCACGGTATAGGTGTCTACATTACATCTTATTGTTGGTTCTAAATAGTACTGTTACAATACAACGTTCGGTTTTTCTACTGTATTTTTTATTCGGGCAGTGCTTTGAAGTTACTATCGTTATACGATATCATTACAGATAGAAGGTGTAATAAAAAAAATCTGTTGGAATATCACCATGGCCTGTCGGATGTAAACATTATTATTAATACAAACTGTAAGCTAGAATATAGCTGGAAATCAAATACTTCACAGCTATCTTTTTTCTATTTTTTGAGGTTCTTTCATTGCACTCTAATCCTAAGCCGGAAAAGTTCCCGGATGATGTGCCAATCGAATAAGAATCCTCACCAACAAAACAGCTGCTTTCATAGAGTACATTTTGGTACTGCGTGAGCAAGTTTCAGGCAATTTGGCTGATAAAACCCTCAAGTTGAAGACAACAAACGATTACAGTAGACGTTCGATAACTGCAACATGTTTACGTTTCACCTACCGAATGAAATTCGTTAACTGCAACGACTGACAGACGTCAACGACTTGTCAGTTGGTCCGAAAGTGATCTAAAATGCATTCGAAAGTGCATCGCTATGCAGCTGTCGTCTGCTCTGACAGAACTTTGACGGATAGCGGTGCGATAACTGCAAAATTGTTGCACTTACCGGACTTGCAGTTAAAAAGCATTGCAGTTAAAGCGTTTGCACCGAGCGAACGTATACTGTACAATAAATACCAAAACAGTATTGTTGTTCTAATTTCGCCAAAAAGTATATCAAGGAGTGAATGTTATTGAACATAGAGAAAGCAAAAGTGGAACAAAATAATTATAACATGGAATTTGTTTATTTTACCTATTTTGCTTCGACCTTAGGGAACATCTATTAAGTACGTCACGCTAAAATTGGAAATTTTCAACCCTCTCTGCCTTCTCCAAACGTGACGATATACCCCTTGTGTGATAGATTCCATTTCATTTCTTAAAATAAAAAAATGTGGAATATAACAAAATTATATCTACAGCTGTTATCATATCTGCATATGATATAATTGTGATAGATTGAAACAAAATCACTAACGACAAATCAAATTTATTATACGTCAACGAGCTCCATGTGACGTCATACTACTACCCCGCTCGTGTGCGTCTGACAAACAAGGATTTGAATGAGGACACTGGCAATACGTAGAACCAGTAAAGCTTCTATCATCGCTCTCTTCAAGAGCCGTGTTGGTCTCATTGGCAGAGGCGCCAGATTTCTACCGATGGTAGGTGTCTTGGTTCAAATCCCGTTCGGAGCCGAAAATTTTATAACGTACTGGAAACTTTTTTTTTGTCACCTACTTTTTCTAAAAATAGAATAACACAGTTAAAAATATTTACCCAAAAATTAGTAAAAATATTTAGTTTTTACCCTAAAAGGTTGCCAAGGAATTATAACACAATTTGTTATAATTTTGTTAAATTCTACCATATTTCATGGAACAAGTTTTATAATATTTTTGTTGGGATCATAACAAAAGTTATTACATTTTTGTTCTTTTCATATGGCAACTTTGTTAGAATTTCTGTTATTTTAACTACTAACGGTACATGTTTTATAACAACCCTTGTTATAAAAATTTATTGTAACAAAATAACACAGCTTGTTATAATTTTGTAATGTCCATCTAGTCGGGATGCTTCAGACCATATTGCGAATATGTTTTGAATTTTGAGCTGTGTACATTCAATGAAAACCCTTAGTCAAAACAGTTTTATTACCTTTTTATTTCATTTGTTGATGTTTTTGATGCTTTGTTTTAAATACTTTTTAGGCGTCGTCCACAAATTGTAAAACGCTCTATGGAAAGGGAAACTATGATCAAGCGTTATGGCCCATACATAAATTTTTGTATTTTCATACAAAAATACATTATCTGGAATAGTGGTCGGAAATTGTCAATTTTATTGTTAGTAAAGCGTTAATATAAAACGGATTTTTTTTTGCAGTGCTGAAAATGTCATTTCGACATATCTAAATTCAATCAGCTACAGCTCATTTCAAAAGCTGAACCTGAACATATGGTATATGAAAAGCTTGTGTGGATAGACCATTTCTACAACAAACTCATGAAAAAAATCGCTCTCGCTTCAAAATTTAAAATTTAAAAAAAATTCAACGGCAAGAAATATTTACTGGAATATGATCATTCCCATCAATATCATCGTGCTTCCTGATGATTAAATTGAAATAACCACGTTTTCCATCATGATATGTATACACCAAATTTAAATCAAGCATACCGTGTTATAACCTCGGTTATAACCGCCAAAGTTTTCCAAGCTCCTACCGTGGAATCTCGGGTTGTCAATCGAACAACTACATTACATTATGATTCATAATGCAACCGAAATGAGTTGCAATATTTCGATTTCAACTGTTTGTTATATGTAGTACGAAAAAAATAGTCCGCTGTTGAGTCCGCTGTCATACTGAAACGGCAAATATAAATCAAATATTATAGTGTTGAGCTACAGCCCAAGTAACAGAAGTAGCTAAATAAGAGTTTCTTAAGCTAAAATTTGCTTAATAGCGGTTTGTTCAAATCTTGTTCAGCAAAAATGTTTGTTGGGAAACAGATATTTAAAACCTACTTGCGTCACTTTTAGATATTAGGTATTCAAAATAAGCTATGTTTGGAAGTAAACCACGAACAATTTAATAACTAAAGAATTAGGAAATAAATACATTTGTCACTGTTCGGGATGGCATTTTACAAACTATCTCTTCTTTTTATTGAATTTCATTTTTTTGTGCAATCTCTTAACGACATACTGTTTTTCTATGTATCTGTCCATGTATATTTGTTGTATGTATTTTTATGAATAAATATTGAGCGATCACCTTACGTGGGTGGTCGTTTGTTTGCTTTCCGCGTGAAGCGAACAATAGCGCATCAGATTGCATGTTTTGACACATCTTTTGTTGTAAATCTTGAGTGTCCACCTGACGCGGGTGGCTGATTGTTTACTTTCCGCGCGGAGTGAGCAATAGCGCTTAAGTTTGTATGTGTTGTCGCGTCTTTAATAGTAAATATTAAACGATCACCTGACGTGGGTGGTCGATTGTTTGCTTTCCGCGTGATGCGAACAATAGCACTTTGTTGCTTCATTTGTAGTGAATATTGAGCAACCACCTGACGAGGGTGGTTGGTTGTTTGCTTTCCGCGTGAAGCGAACAACATCACTGCAGTTTGCACGGCATACTGCAATTCCAAAAGGTCATATTACTTATCGAGGTGAATCCTGACCCAACGATACCTGCCCTACTAACAATCACTCCTTCCTGCAGCCTTTGGTGGAGACGTGCGGTAAACGCCAACTTTCACATAACAAAGGTTGCTATTAACATTCCTTCACTCTTCCAACCTGACTGCAAGGACGTGGCCGGCGTCGTTATTGTACTGTTAAAGAGAGCCTCTGAAGCGTGCACAGTGAGAATGTTGACCACTCCCAGTCAATTATTCAGTTGATTCATTGTGCAACTGTCATTGGTTCGAGTCAATCACGGATGTAGCAACCATAGATATGTGCAGTCAGTCTAAGCTAAGCTAAGCTAAGCTAAGCTAAAGAATTAGGAAATAAATCGACACTGATTCTTAATTTGGGCCTAACTGACATTTTCGAATTCTCTTCATCGATCCTCTCTTTGTGTTATTACAGAATGTATATAGAGTTTTCTAAAGTTTTTTTGGTTGATATGCGAAGAGGACGACTACATCTTGCTATAGAAACAAAAAGAATAATGATTTTATTTGTATTGATCAAGTTATTAGCGAAAGAGAGAGTCGACGAAGAGAAATCGATCAAGTCAGTTAGGCCCTTATGAAAAATCATTGTCGAAATACATATTTTGTTTTTGAAGAAAAATTGTTGGATGTTCGATGATCTAAAGGTGATCTGAACTAAGTTTTGTAAGAAATCAGTGTATAAAAAGTTATTGAAAGAAAGTTTTTTTTAACTGTCATCCTAAATTTGTTTGTAAGAAGTAATATCTCTTGAACCGTAAGAGACAAAAATATGGTTATCGTGACCTGAAATTAGAGAACGACAATAAAATTAAAAAGAAGTTTCTTTTTTTTTCAATGCAAATGTACTTTTGACTTCCAAATCATGATGAAAAACTTCCAACACTATCAACACGTACCTTTTTGAAGACTTTCAATCTCATGTAAAAATCTTGATCGTTCCGAAAACGGTGTCTGGCCGTTTGGCTGAACACTATTTGGCCAAATCGGTCATATGGCCAAATGCCATTTAGCCGAATCATGATCAAAAGAATTTAGAGGAACTTCTTGACATTATCAATATGACCATTAGAAATATTTCCTTCTTTTAATCATAGCCTATTCATTCTAGTTTTACCATTGAGGGATTGGTTGGCACTGAAACTATCAAGATTTTATCATAGGATTTTTCTTTTTTAATTCACGATTTTTCTGTCCACGTGTTATATGAACGGCTCCTAATTTCATCATTCTTTTTTCGCCCAAACTGCATTCGGCCAAATGACCTGGAACTCTCATATACTGATGATGAATATCATTTTCTTTTTCATCGCCTCCATCTATATCCAAAAATTTTAAGTTTTATTGTTCCCAAGTGTAAAGGTATTTTATTCCAAATATTTTCGCTATGTTTCCAAAGTATATCCTTGAAGCCAGTGGCGTAGCCAGAAATTGTCTCTGGGAGGGGTTTTCAACGGTTAATGATACCTTTTTTGATTTGACATTTACATTTTGTAAACAGTAATGAGCAGTTGTATTCGTAGTTTGAAAATAGCGGCGCAGCCGAAAAAATTTTTCGTCTCAGCGCTTTATACAGAAAATTTGTTCCACAAATTTTGGCTCTGGGGGGGGGGTGGTTTAACCCTAAAACCCCCCCGTGGCTACGCCAGTGCTTGAAGCAGGTGAAGAAACCCAAACTCTGCAATTTGCTACTAAAGCCTGGCTTAGCACTGCTAAGCCACCTCAGAGCACCGCTTAAAATAAGCCACACTTAACTTAAGCCCTAGCATTATCAAACCGGGTTTGGTGGTTAAGCCGAGGTGAAGAAATCCAAAAAAAGTTAAGCCCGGTTTAAAATTTTGCTAAGCCTGGTTTAAAATTTAAGCCCGGGTGAAGAAATCGGCCCTAAATCTAATGAGCAGCTCGAATCCGAATCAGGACGATTTCAATTACGATTCGAACTACAAACGTAAGTAGTGTAGAGGCAGCTGCTGAATCTGCTTTTCCTTTTTCCTGCGGAAAACTGTTTGACAACGGGAGCTCGATCATTGGTGACGCCTACTACAGTCGGAACCCGCTCGTTGAGCCACAACCTCCACCCAACCAACGAATTTGATTCGCTAGTTGGGTGACGTGACAGCAGCACAAGGGGCGTGCATATTGCATGTTTAGGTTGAAAGTAAAAAGTAAAAATTTTCAATTTGTTTTACATTTAGAGCAAAACTGATACGTTTTGCAAGATACATATATGGTCAATGCGAGAAATAATTATTTTCACCCATTTTTAGTCGGTGAAGTGAAAATATAGATGTTTATGAAACCACCCGGACCAAAGTGCAAGCACAAAATGCTTTCAATGATCGACAAAATAAAGATTGCCGATGTTTTGCATTTGTTTCGAAGTAATTGTACATGTTGTTTTTTATGTTTTTTTATGTGTTATATGAAATAGAAATTCTTTTCGATTATCAGTAAAATTTAAGAAACCAAAAACTCATTAGCTCGCCCCTCGGAATTACAGATTGGTTGTCATTTTCAGTTTGACATTGAATTATGACATCTAGATGCTTTTTAGTTGGCTGACAGCTCAACTGCCGGAGCCCCAACTAAAAAGCCACCCAACTATTAAACCCCCAACCAGCGCAGCGGGTCATGGCTGTACACCATAGCCTACCTGATCAAACAAAAAATTACGCCTACAAACATAAGCGCGCGCACGTGGTTTCTACTGATACATGTTTGTGTAGCAAGAAAAGATCGCTCTCGATGGGGATTTTTTCGTAATTACAAAAAAAACTTTGTATGCAACTCGTTGCAAAACTTGATTTTTTCTGCGCTCCTCGTATTTATCCAACTCGGCAAGCCTCGATGGATAAGTCACGAGTCGCACGTGCTTAAAAAATCATCATTTTGCAACTTGTTGCATAAATAACTATTTCGGTGTATTTCTCTGACAAAATTATATAAAATAAACTGTAGGGGGCATAATGGACACCCCTGCATATTTTATGCTAATTCTTTGGTTACATCGACCAGTTAAGTAATTTGCCTACGGAGATCAATACCACAGATATACTCCATCTTGGACGAGTTTATATAACATCAACGTTAATTAAGTAAACTTTAGGCTAAAATAATCGGATTGATTTTTTCCAAACTCTCTAAAACGCCTTACAGTATGCAATGCGCGTACATCCATTCGTAATTGCCAGTGTTCATTTCGCCCCGAATCGACTACCGTCTACCCCCGTTGGTTTGACCGCATCTAATATGAACACTTTTTAATTTGACCCCCTCTAATCTGCACGTCGTTCAAATTAAAAATGTGTAAGTATCGGGTCAGCCAATCGGGAGCGTTTTAGAGACTCCCCGACTCAACTGCCTCAGGGTCGGCACGCTCACCTACGTATTCTCGCACTCAATTTAGGTAGCTACACAAGCACTTCGTTAAAACAAGGCCTATATTTCTGGTTTCTGGACATTGTGCACACTCTATTGCTTCTTCTCCTTTTTCTCCTCTACACTCCTCCCCACTTTCTTATATTCTATCTAACCTTTTTCCTAATGTTCGGGGCCCCTTTCCTCCGCAGCAACCTCCTTTCTCCTCACCGCCGGTCGCCGGCGTTCCTTCCTTCGGTGCACGTGGTACCGCAGGTTCTTCAGGCCACGTCTGGCCGCGTCTCTTGCCTCGGGGTGGCTTTGGGGTACAGCTGCAGCTGAATGGACCCGCCTACACGTCCTAGGCTGCCGATATTTGGACGGATCGGCCTTCGGCCAACAACGCTGCCGGAATCTACCCGGTTTAAGCACCAGGACGTGGTGGGGCGAAGGGGAAACTGCGGGGTCCTGGTGAAAAAGATGGACAAATGTCGATGTAAGGAACAGGTTGATCACGGGAGATTGAGTTCCGTTACCTAATGTCCTCTTTCAGCACTTTCACACCACTTCACTCCTCTTCTAGCTGTTTAACTTAGCTCACTTCAAACTATCGGTTTTGGTTTTCAAACTTTTCCGTTGGTTGGACTTCAAACTAGTTTGGTCAACGTTCACCGGGTAAGTGAAAGAGTTAAGCTTTTTCATAAGGCTTCAAGGTCCATGACCTCGGCCCTCGGTCATTGCCTTTTCGAAGTGCATCGTTCGTAATGGCCCCATTACGCCACCCCTTATGGCCGCCCATAACTGCATTTTTCTCGACCTCTGGTGGTGGGTTGGTGAAGCTCGGTGGAAGATATGCTGCATATAAGGTGGTTTTGTCTACTACTGCCCTAGCTGCATGTAAAATGGGGGACTATTGGGGGGACTTACCTATATCTAACACGAAATCTACCTGTCATTCATTTTTCGAAAATAAAAACACCAAATCACTTCAACACAACCAATTAACAAACCAAACACTTACAAATGGTTCAAACGTCATTCCACTAATGGAACGGGGTGAAACGGAACGCAGAATCAAATCAAAACATCAAATAATGCTGCCAGCAGTGTGTTTTTCCATCGCCCACAGGGTTGCTAGAAGTTCAATCTAAAAATGAAACCCGTTGGTTTGCATGAGGTGTCGTTCAAACCAACGGAGGTAGACGGTACAACATTAAAATTGATATTTTAAGTAAATTCTGATCAAAAATAAAATACTTCATCCATAGCTGAATCTTCGTATAATGTAGATAAGGTAACAATTCACTTGTTTTTATGAAGTACTCACTCCAAAACTCGTTATACCTTATTTGATGCTGCTTCGAAATTATAAGAATTTCACATATTTAAATTTCAATGATATTTTGGTTATTTTGGAGCAATATAAATGGTACTTTTGAAAAATACAACCATGACTTGCTCCTTTACACTTATGCATTAGAAGTTTCACAAAAAAGCCAACGGTTTCGACAAAAACAGGGGTGTCCGTTATGCCCCTGATACCCCTAAAACAATATTAGAAACCTAGATAGAGTTTGGAGATGATCTTAATGCACATTATTAAGAAGTTTCGGAGAGAAAACAATGTGTAGGTTTTATGGCGATGTTAGAAACAATGCTAATTTAAGTTTTGACAAAACCCTATAGAAATTTTGAGGATTTTTAGAGCATAATCCTCAGAAAATGTTTTCTCAGAATTCAGCAAACAATTCTTTGAGTCTAAAACTCGTATAGTACTTTTGAAGTGAATATTTTGAGAGCTACACAATATTTCAGCATACTGTCTACGGAGAAGATGTTTAGAATACCCATACTTCTTGCATCATGGTGGTGAACAATTAACTTCAGATATGGCCCACTAGATGGCAGAAACGTTGCTGCAAGGATTACATGATGTTTTCCGCAAATGTGTTCAAAAATCCTTCGAGCAGGTGTTTACTGTATTACTGTAGCTCATCTCTACGAAGAGATATAGAGATGGCGTCTTCCCCGACTAGAAAAATCTATCAAGTTTATAACACATTGTGTTATGATGTTATAAAAAATTTCTCTAACAAATTATGTTATAAAGTAGGTGCAGAATGATGTTAAAATAACTAAAATTGTAACAAAAAGTACACCGGTCTAATCAAAATAATAACCTATTTTGTTATGATCTGATCAATATGATAACAAAATATGATATAAGTTTTAGCTTCAAGAAAACTAGTTTCTATCATATTTTGATACAATTGTACAAAATGATTTTCTGAATGTCAAGTAATTGAAACTAAATTATTTCACAATGAGTTATTAAACAACATTTATGACATAATATGATATAATTGAGATATAATATTTTTAAACCCCAAAGATATAAAAACTTGATTATATCACAATGAGTTATAAATATCAGGGTTTGTAATAATAATGTTATATTTTTGTTTTAATCTTCTAGTCGGGTCAACAACTCCATGTGTCGTAAAGATTAACAGTTGAAAATCATCGCACTAGATGGCGCTGATGTATTAAACTACATTTGAATACAAGGCCTTTCCAAAATCTATGAAAACATTCAACGATTCCTTTCTATATTTTTCCTTGGATTTTCCAAGAATTCCTAGCAGGTCTCATCTTGTAGTGCCTCCCAACATTCCTATGGAGATTCGTGCTATTTAAGATTTCAGAGAATTCAAGAAGTCTCATGGCATTCTCTTTGGTCCTAGAATATCTCCCGGTATTCATCTGCGGTTCTTTTTGAGATTTCTTCAAGTGCTCTTCTGAAGATTCCTCCAGCAATTCATTCATTGATCTCTCACATGATTTCTTTAGGAATTTTTACGTTTTTTAGTGTCTCTTGGGTTTCCGTCAAGGATTTCTCCAAGGATTCCTCGTGGGATTTATTCAGAGCTTCCTCCCGAGATTTGTTCATTTATTTTGCTTGGGATTTTTTTCAGGATTTTTTTTCGGGATTCTTCTTAAGATTATTTTCAGGATTCCTCCATTGATCCATCCCGGGTTTCCTTAAAGAGTTTTTTCCTAGGAGTCTGACAAGGATTCCTCCAGGATTTTTTTTTCGAAAATCCCGGGATCCCTATAGGGAGAATGCTCCCAAAAGTTCTTCAGAAATATTTCCCGACATTCATCAAAGATTATTCCCGGGATTCTTTCATTAATTGTTCAGGTTACTGTTTTAAGAATTCCTCTCAAGATTCCTTGCGGGTTATCGGATTATTCTTGAGATTCTAGTAGAAGATCTCCCCAATATTTTTTCTCAAATTTCCTTCAAGGATTTCTTCCGGGGATTCTCGCGGGATTAATTGCTGCCTTTATTCAAATGATGATGATTAACCTGGGCTTGTTAGGGGAATATCTGTAAATAAAAAGAAAATCGCGTTAAGTACTGTTCCTTTGAATTCCACTAAGAATTTGCATCCTTCGACAGATACGTATTTCGACCTCAACTGTAAGGTCGTCTTCAGTGTCCAGTCGAGTCAAGTACAAGACACTGAAGACGACCTTACAGTTGAGGTCGAAATACGTATCTGTCGAAGGATGCAAATTCTTAGTGGAACTCAAAGGAACAGTACTTAACGCGATTTTCTTTTTATTTATTCAAATGTTCATGCGATAACTCATTGAATGATCCCGAGCAGAGGGGAATATCAAATTAATAACTACGAAATTACAAAACCTGTTTTTATATCTCGTTTTGTTATTATTGAATTATCAAGGCATTACGTTTCCATAACATGTTTTGTTTGACAATCTTATTTTGTTATGACCAAGCTATTGGTATACAGCCGTTAAATAACATTTCAATATTACATTTTGTTGTGGAACAAGTTTGATTATTATTGTATTATTGAGAGTGTACAAATACTTTATGCTATCCCAAGGAACAGAAGTAACTGAACAACAGTTTCTTAAGCTAAAGTTTGCTTAAGAATGGTTGATTCCATTCTTATACAGCAAAATGTATTTAAAATGTATATATTTAAAATGTATATTTTAATGGCACAAATGTCCCAAATGGAGGATAACGTGCCTCTGGAGCCGGCCTTCTGATACGTCATTCAGCAACGTTATTTACAGTATTTCGCGAGTTATGCTTCAGAAATATTTTATTTATTTATTTATTCATTTTTAACTATAAATTTGGGAAGAGGGAAAACCCCTTTGAGTGATTTCGAAAACTATGCGTGAAATCGTTCTCAAAAAGGCACAAAACCTCTTTATATTTTCGACAAACATTATAAACAATATTTAAAACAAAATAAAGGCTCTTCCGGAAATAATCCATAGCTGGAGCCAATCTTGAAAAGAATTCGTCAAACGATGATAATGATCCGAGGTACTCTGTATGGGGACCGAAATTCGAATGCCTAAAATATAAGAGAAATATTTTATATTTTCACATGTTTTCCTTGTCATTCCAGAGGATGAAGTCGGATCTACCTATTTGTGGTAAAAGATTACATGAATAGTTGAAAATACGCCTATGAGGGAAGAGAGAAACTGAAGTTCGCAATGATTGTTCCGCCATTCTCACATGCTAGTCTAAATATATGTAGCATTCTCAGCCAACACGAAGTCATATATGATGTAGAAAAGGATGCTAATGTGGAGGCCATATGCGTACATGATTTCATTTAACCACGGGTAAAGTGTACGCATATCGCCTCCACTTAGCATCCTATTCAACAGCATGTGCGATTGTTTGATATCATAACTAATTTTGCTTTCGGGATGTTATCAATAACTCTTTAATATCAAAACTTGTTCTTGAAATATTTCCCAAATTCACTGTTATTAAGTTGTTATTGACACTAACAAAACATGTTGTTAAATTGATCTTCCAGGAACAAATTTTTGTTATGTGACTTGTTATTTTGCCGCTTATGACAGACAAGTTTATAACTCAATATGTTATGTTAATAACAAAAAAATAACTAATTCCATTATGCAGTTATTTTTCCAAAATAACGCATTTTGTTATGCTGTTGTTATTCTCTTCTGCTCGGGATAGTTTTAGGAATTCTATCTGCATTTTTTCAGGGATCCTTCGTTTATTCCTCACGAAATTCTTTAGTAATTTCTCCTGTTTTTCCTCAAGGAATCCCACATAAATTCTACCAAAGAATATACTCTGAATTCCTGCAGAGACTTCCCCGGGATGTCTTCATTGTTCTTTTCTGAAACTCCGGGACTCTTTCAAGTATTCCTTTATGAATCCTTCTCGGATTCTCCTAAGGGATATCTGATTTCTCCTGGGATTCCTTCAGAGGTTCCTCCAAGTTTCTGTAAAGAATTCTTCCAGAAATCATTTCTAGAACTCCGTTATAAATTTTTCCTGAGATTCCTTCATTGATTACTCCTGGGATTCTTTTAGGGATTCCTGCAGGGACTTCTTCAGAAATTCACTCACGAATATTTTCCGGATTCCAAAAAGGACTGCTCCCGGGTTTCCTTCAATGATTTCTCCCGGGTTTAATTCCGGGATTCTTTCATGGATTATTCCACTGATTGCATCATGGACTCCTCTAGGATTCTATCTGGGTCTCCAGGATTTCTTTAAATATTTTTACTGTGTACTCCCGGGACCTCTTCATTGATTTTGCTTGAGTTTTCGCTAGTGTTTTCTCCATTCAGGGATTGATTCGCGAGTTCCGAGTTTTTGGTGATATACCCCGGGATTTCTTTCCAGACCCACTTCTATCTACTTCTATCAAACTGAGCGGTTGGTACGTTCATTAATAAAAAAAAAATACAAAACGCTGCACAGTAGGCCTGGCCGCTTTAATCCTTGTAATACATCTACGATGTACTGCAAGCATTAATAATGACAAGAAAAATTATGGAAGTAGTCGATTCTACCATTTTCCAGGATTCTTTCAATGAATGGCTGTGTATGTGTAGACTAGACTAGACTAGACTAGATATACCCCGGGATTCCTTTCCAGATTACCTTATTGATTTTTTTTTTTTTAGATTCCTATAGGGCTCCCTTAGGGGATTCTCTCTGAAACGTTTCATGTATTTCCAGTTTTTCTTTATAAATTTATGGGTGAATTTCTTCGGGATTCCACTTTAAGGCCTGTTTGCAGTTCAGAAGGAAATTCTCAGCCTATCTTGATGCATGGGAAATTCCATGCCTGAATTGGCCAAGAAACCAATTTTCTTCGATCGCAGTACGCAGTTGCGAAGAAATTACAATTCAAATGGCAGTCACTGCAGAAAGTTTCTGCTAGAAATCGGTCAATAAATAACTTGAGCTATTCCTTTTGAACACGAAACTGGGCTATAGATTTTTTTAGTAATTACTTCAAGAATCCTGCTCAATATTGCTTTTCCGAATTCTCCAGGCATTTCTTCAGAGACTCCTTTGACGACTCTTTCCCCCTGTGATTTCTTCGAGGATTTCTTCTGAGATTCCCCCTGAGATTTCACCCGAGATTCCTAAACATATTTCTGTTGCGATTTCTTCAGATTCTTTTTCTTCTTTATGGCTTTACGTCCCCACTGGGACTTGACCTGCCTCGCTTCAACTTAGTGTCCTTTGAGCACTTCCACAGTTATTAATTGATGGGCATTCTTTGCCTGCCATTGCATGAATTTGTATATTGTGAGGCAAGGACAATGATACACAATGCCCAGGGAGTCGAGAAAATGTTCCCGACCGGAACGGGAATCGAACCCGCCGTCTCTGGATTGGCGATCCATAGCCTTAACCACTAGGCTAACTGGAGATCGGCCTATCTTGATGCATGGGAAATTCCTTGCCTAAATCTCCCAAGAAACCGTTTTTCTTCGATCACAGTACGCAGTTGCGAAGAAATGACAGTTCAAATGGCAGTCACCGTAGAAAGTTTCTGCCAGGAATCGGTCAAGAAGTTTCTTGAGTGATTCCTGTTGAACTCGAAACTGGGCTTAATGTGCTAAACTACCACACCAAGTAATACACATGTCACAGAAGAGTCACGGCGGCGCAAGTTTTGATTGCGCAGAAGCCACTGTGACATAGTTGTAGCATCACGGAGACAAATTTCGTTCGTTTGAAACAAAAATATTCATGTTTATTCGGTAAATTGATAAAATGTTTAAAACTAAAATTTTAATTTTTAAAACTAAATAACTCAATTACACATTTATTGCGACAATACCCATTGAGGAGCCCCCCGTTCCGCCGTCGAGAACATAAACAAAACTCACAAGTTCCAGCTGCAACATCAAACAAAATTTCCTCCTGCAAAAAAGGCAAGGTTCACCGAAAGTCTTCACGAAATCCCGTTGTTTTCGGGAGCGTATGTTATCTAATAGATGTATAGGGCACTGCATTGTTTTGATTTTGACGTTTCTTGGCCTTGTTGTTTACAAAATTTCTGTAAGAGTGAAAGAGAAGGAGAGAATTTCATGCAGTGCCCTATACATGATGTTGGCATTGAAAGTACAACACGGAAGGTGGATTTTTCCAGCGAAGGAAATGACTTTAAAAGTTCAATGGGAAAACAAATATTTCCGTAGGGCCGACCTGCCACAAAAAAAAAAACAAAAATATTTACATTTATTTCTAACATAATCTGTCAGAAGATGCATTTTTGTTTCAAACATGGATTGCATTAGCTTCAAATGTGACGTTCGATTTGCTCCAAACAGTTTTATTTTTGTGGCCAGAACAAATTGACAATTTATTTGAATTTGCCTCAAATATTTTTGATTTTAACACAGATTTTTCTGCGTGATGTTAGTATTTATTTGTTAGTGGTAAGTCACAGTGACCTGTGGGCAACTAAAACATGCACTGTCGTGATTTTGTTTGACATGTTATGTACATGTAACGTGGGTAGAGATTTCTGGCATGATTGCTTCAGGGATTTCTTCAGAACTATTCCTGGGTTTTCTTCCAGGATCCATTTTCTATAGGAATTCCTCTATTAATTATTCCCGGTTTTCCCTTGAAAGTTCTTATATGGATTTCTTTCGGGTTCTCATCATTGAATTTTTCCTTGGAGTGATTCCGACATTCTTCCAAAAAGAGGATTTCATTTGGATTCTTTTAGAAATTTATCCAAAAATTTCTCCATTTCCATGAGGATTTTTCCTATTAGGATTAAGATTCCGAGATTCTTTCAGGATTCGCTCGGGGAATCTTCATGAGTTCTCTCGGTAATTACTGCAGGATTATTTCAGGGATTGCTTACGGGATTACTTCAGGGATTTTTGACGAGATTCCTCCCAGATTCTCTCAGGAATCTCAGGGAGTTACCATCCATCATGATTTTGCAGGACATGTCATGATTTTGGACTCATTTTAACACATATTCTTAATTCTTCAGTGGATAACAGACACTGAGGAAGATAACAACAAGCGGTAATCGAATTATGCGTATCTGTCAAACAGGCGAATGCTAATAAACTCATACATGGCCTACTCTTGGTACCATGAGTAAGCCTTGTGTTGGTTTTTCACTCGCGAGTTGCTTTACGACGATAATATTTCCAACTCTGGTGTGCTGTGGGATATCTTCCCATATTCTTCCAAGGATTTATCGTTAGACTGGATTCCTCCAGATAGTTTTCACGGGATTCCTGTGATGATAACTTCATTTGAGTAGTAGGGATACACTTCTATAGTTTAATATGCTAGATAGGATAGAGAATCTGTCCTATCCAAAAGAAAGGTGACATGTTAATGTGCGAGAACTTTCGAGCGATCATCATTTTAAATGCTGCCTGCAAAGTGTTATTCCAAATCATCTTCCGTCTTCTGTCACCTAAAACAAATGAGTTCGGGGGAAGTTATCAAGCCGGTTTCATCGACGGCCGGTCGACAACGAACCAGATCTTCATCGTACGACAAATCTTCCAGAAATGCCGTGAATACCAGGTCCCAACGCATCACGTGTTCATCGACTTCAAGGCGGCATACGATAGTATCGACTACACAGAGGCATCATGGAAAATCATGGACGAACTATCCAGCTCTTGATCCAGCTCATTTGAATCTCGCCGGGGACTGCGACAAGATGACGGACTCTCATGCTTACTCTTAAACATCGCTCTGGAAGGTGTAATGCGACTAGCCGGGTTCAACAGCCGGGGTATGATGTTCATGAAATCCGGCCAATTTGTGTGCTTTGCGGACAACATGGACATTATCGCCAGAACATTTTTCCGCCTGCTACGGGCTCCAGAAAAGCTGCGGTCTCAAAAATTCACACTCGCACCAAAGGCACCATTCCCTCTGCAAGCAATCGGAGCTTTCGAGCGCCAGATGCTAAGGACGATCTTTGGCGGTGTGCAGGAGAAGGATAAACCAGAGCTCGCTGCACTTTACGGCGACCCCAGTAGGTTGCCAAAGCCGGAAGGATACGGTGGGCAGGACATGTTGCAATGCCGGATAACAACCATACATGAGTATGTCTTATCTTAAATGTGCCTTTGATCAAATAAATGTATGTATGTTTGTTGTGAGGCCACCAAAATTTGCAATTTTCCCACTATGTAATGATCTCGATAACGGAGGTGTAAGACCACGTCGAGTAGGAGTAAACTGTGCGAGGAAATTACCTCAGATTGTTATCGGCTGTTGTATGTGTCATTTCATTTGTGCACTGCTTGCTGCATGCTGATAAACACAACACACATACATACACGCATGCTGAGATCACAGAGAAATTTATCAGCAGAACGAACGACTGTTGAAAATTTCATCGAACTGTCATGGCGGTTGCGTCGTCCGGCGGGTGGATAATGCAGGTAATTGCACGAAAGAACACCCCGGCCACCCAACACGTGTGCAATGTGTTTTGTATTCAGAACGGGATGCTCATTATGGGACGCATAAAACATCGGAAGACCATGGAAACCGCGGACAATGCAAATTTCGCGTCACGGTGTGTCTGGTGGACAACATTATTTTAAAAAAATCGGTATCGCTAAAATAGCCACCAAACGAAAGCTAAGGGTCCCACCTTTCATTTGAGCCTTAAATGAGAAAGTTCTATCGGCGGGTCTAGAACAATTTTTTTTTTGATATAATATGATATTTTTTCGTATTTTCTCAAAGTACTAAGTAGTAATGAAAAACAGTTTATCCATTGCCAACATGGCTTTCCGACGAAAAATTTTTTATATGATGTTTATTACACTTCCCAAAAAAGCATAATAGTCCCAAGTGAATAAAAAAAAATCCAGTAAACAGTAGTCAGTTTCGTGGTTATGGGCAGTAATGCTAGAAAAATTGTAATAGTTTCAAGCAGGTGGAGATGATGAGTTCAAATTTAAATTTACATGTGTACCGCGTCATGCTCTAATACTGGTAATTATTATAACACCGTGTTCCTCCTTGTAGCGTGCATTTGACAAAAAAATCAATTATTTGAGAATTTTATTATTTTCTCTATTGAGCAATGCACGATATAAGCACAGACAAACAGACGTAACACTATTTTACAGGACTTGACACATGCATTTAACGATGAATTCATATTTCGTATGATTTCCGCGATTTTTTCACCAGAGGTGCTAATGTTCGATCACTTTGATGCTTGCGAATGTACACGTTGCTGAATGATACAAACGAAACTTACAGGTGATATGTATAGTAGTGTGCGTGTTAGGGCATGCCGAGATACTACAATTAATTACAAGACGACATACACTTTCCAGAATCCTAAGATGACCGCAACTCGACATTTTCTGGAATCAAATCTTTAAAACGCGTGTATTTCTTATGGGGCAGGTGGGTCACGACCCATTATTTGAAATAGGTGGGCCTACAATAATGGAGCAAAACTAAAATAAAAATTGTGTTGTTTTAATTAGTTTATTAGTGAAAAAGGTACTTTTTCATAATATTCTAATTGAAATCCGAGATTTATTGACCAATCCAAATTCCTGTGTGGTAGTGGTTTGTATTCAGATTTCCCGTGTTAATCTATCTGTAAGAACTTTGTAAACATCTTTTGTTCTCACGTATATGGATGGGCTTGCAATAGGTTTCGTGAGATAAAATTTGGAGAACTCAATTGTTCTCAAGGCCACCATTAACATAATCGTCATCATTGAAAAATCTAAAGCGATCTTCTCGTCTAAACTGATATTTTCGTATTAAGAATGTATTCACTGTATTGCTGCAGGAGAATGGAGTACAGTGATTGCATTTTCAATGCATATATTAAATCTCCTTTTAGCATCTTTAGCAGAATTGCAACGAGCACTATCTTTTTGCACCATCGGTAGTAGTGCTAAGTCTGCCGCGTTTGCCCGTTAATTAAGGAGAAACTGTAGTTCTTGCAGTACTACATGTTTCAGAATTACAGTTAATATAGATGCTCCGCGTAGAAGATTTAAATTATATTTATACTTAAAGAAAGTAATTCTAAAGGGTATGATCTCATCATTGAACTAATAAACTTTAAATGAATAATTGCGATATATTATCGAAGGATAATACCAACTTCTACATTTGGTATATTTCAGAAAATGTTGTTCAATAATATCAATAACCTGCAAATACAAATAAAAACAAGTTGGGACTTCTAATTTATTCTGTCTATTATTTGTATGCTCAACCATATAAAACAAATATCTAAATCAGTGAACATCAACTACCTTCAATGATAATAGTGGTTACAGAAAAAGCTTCTTCGATCACAGCACGCACACCTTGGTACGGTTTTCATCGTAACTTTATGATTTCATGTCGTAGTTGTTTCTCCAAAAGTTTGGAGCAAAGCTATGTTGAAATTAATTTTCTTTTACTTTTTATGATTCAATAGGCCATATGAATAAAGCTGAGTAAATACTCTTTACTCAGATCTCTGTGAAGGTTCACAGTGATTTGTTCTACGGCTTCACAGAGATTTAGTAAAGAGTATTTACTCAATTTTATTCATATGGCCTAATACCTAATTATATACCACACAGCAATCCTTCTAATTTGCGAAAAATGTTGAATGCTTTTACAAGTACCAGAAAGGAACACAAAATGAACGAATACCGGACTCGACACGTAGTCATTTTATCCGAGCTACTTTGTTGATCGTTTTATTTTTATTGACATTCAAGTCATGGCCTACTACGACTGTAAAATTTTTCGAACCTGTGGTACTGTCGATAAAAACGAGAAGAATGGCAGTTGAAATAACTTCTTCTACATGTTAATAAGGAGAAGATGGTTAACACACATACTTACATATTGGCAAAATTCTATTACAACTCTCTTAAATATTTTTTTACGCTTGTCTGGGCAACATTTTGTATAAAAAAAAATGAATATGTTTTACCCGTTTACTTATTAGTATGATACGTTGATAATGAGCGACCTTATACGAACCCATTAGGTTACACTCTAGGTGGAAAGGAAGAAAATGCAAGTCTCATAGTAATAAATTTTTGAAAAAAAAAATTGTTCTAGGACCGCCGATAGAACTTTCTTGTTTTAGCCTCAAATGAAAGGGGGACCTTCAGCTTTCATTTGGTGGGTATCTTAGCGATACCGATTTTTTTTAAATAATTTTGTTCTACCAGACACACCGTGCGTGTACCTACCACACGCAACGGGCATGCTTGGATCGCCCGTAAATTAAAATTTATCTTTTTGAGGTAAATTGCTGGCATCCGATCGGTGGTGTTGTGTAGGAAACACGTGTTGGGTGAAATTAAGTTGGTGTTTTGTTGTGCGGTGTCCGGCAGTTGATTCGCTAAAATTGAATTAACAATTCAAAAATGGTCTCCTTGGTCTGCTGCGTTTCGCGTGCTTTGACGGTCCCTATCCTAGCCCCAGACCAGCGCGATTTTAGCGTAGCATGGGCGATATTTCAGGTGAGTACAGTTTCAAGAGCACAAATTGACGAAGCATCGTAATCGGATGTTTTCACCGGTATTGGCAGTTAGAATGAGAGATCCTTGAAACTTGAGAATGATATTAAACATTTGAAGTTTAAAAAAAAATCCCGAAATATGTTTGCTACACTGTACTGCCCGAAGCTTGAATGATCCTAAAATAAACTGAAAGTCAATTACAATACTCCCACTGAGGTTTTTCGCGTAGGGTTCACGAAGGTACGAAAAATCATCCTACTCACAATGCCTACGCCGGAATCGAATGATGTAGAGTGACTGGAAGGGAGAGTGGCGTCATGTTCCGATTTTGACAGGTCTCCTGCTCATTTGGAACGCGCGTTTGTATGGATTTGACAGCAATTTGACACATGATCTTTGTTCCAATTTTGACATTGACGCCACTCTAAGTTAAAGGCACTCTAGAATGATGAAAATGCAAAGAGCTACCCTTCCGCTTCCCATCGGGGATGCCACGCACGCTCGCGTCAGAATACCCATTTTTTCATTGCTATATCTGTCGCTCTTCAAGAGGCCCCTAGAGAGGCCCCATTTAAAAATACCCATTTTCAAGTTGGGCCGCCCAACTTGAAAATGGGTATTTTTAAATGGGGCCTCTTGAAGAGCGACAGAGATAGCGTTGCGTTGCGTTGCGTTGCGTGGTAACGGAGTAATTCGTAGATTGCATACTGAAAGTTGCCATGTTGAAACTTTAATACTCCTATTCTAATTGCTTATGGAATGCTATTTGGGAGGGAACAGCTATCCAATTAGAGGTTGAAGTAAAAAAGACATGAAAACTTCCATTGCCGGCCACGCCCATCTTCTCCGTTACGAGGATAGGAAAGGATGTGATGATATGACACCTACTTTATGAAAGGCCAGCGACTCACCGGCACCCCCATAGGTGTCAAGGAGTTGGATATTGGGAATGGGTTGAATTGGGATTCACTATAAGCGAGTGAAGCGACAAGATTGAGTGTATTCGAGTAGTACATGTAGATGTGTTGATGTAAGTGTAAGTGTTATAGTATCTTCAAACACCAACGTTGGGAGTGACGTAGCTAAAAAGGTTTTGTCACTCCTTGGGCCATTTCGCTTCAGGGATGGGGCACAGGCATTTACACTGTGTCCTGGCTAACAAGCCTAGGCTTAAGCGCCATTGCTCGCTCTCTGAAACGACAAGAAATACGTTATGCAGATGGGAAGGGATATCAGGGAAGGAATCTATTTATCGAGATGCCAGCGACTCACCGACGCCCTCGTAAATAGAAAGGAGATGGGATTTTTGTACGGGTATGGTTAAGTATGATTAAGCTATGCAACTGGATTATTATAAAATTATATATTCAGTTTGAAATATTTAGAATTTGAATCAATGCAACAGAAACTGTTGGGTACTCAAGTTCTCTGGAGGTATGTTCGTTGCACTTACCTGGATTAGCATCACCGACGACTTACCCAGAGCTACCGACCACAGGATGCCGACAACCGTGCACGCCACGGTCACCAGCCAACGTTGTGGGGATGCCGACAACTGCGCTCGATGCAGCCGCCAGCCACTGGATGCCAACAACCGTACTCGATACGGTCACCAGCCGTTACCTCTCCGTCAAATGATCATTCTCGGTATCCACTCCTTTAATATCGTAACAAATCAAGCACAACACTGCCACTACAACGCTGTCCTATGTAGCAAGATAACTACACACCACGCCTCGGTCGATGGAGGCGACCGAGGCGACGTCGAACACGCCATTTTACTTCACCAAGCAGTTTTGCTTCACCATTTGCCGAATTAGAATTGGTTCGAATTCAATTGTCTGAGATAACGAAAAAATAAGCAGCGAAAAATTTTCTGCTGTCACCCGCGCGCCCAGCCTGCTGCAACTCCTGGACGATTCGATGTTACGCGGAAAATCTCTTGAAGAGCGACAGAGATAGCAATGAAAAAATGGGTATTCTGACGCGAGCGTGCGTAGTACCATCACCAACAGTCACCAGTTGCGTCAACGCGACGTTGCGTTGGCAGGAGCACCCGGCACTTTTTATTAAATTATTCATTACATATTTTCGTGTTTTCGTAATTTTAAACTGAAAGTGCAAGCATTCCATCACCGTATGGCTTGTTCTACCGCTCCATCTCCACCAGTATATTGAAATAACCTCCACTCCACCAGACTCCGATCAGGTGAGACTACTGTAGGTACAGAAAATAAATTTGATTGATTCATTGTCATCATGCATTGAATGTTATAATAGCCTGGTTGGAGGTTGATTGATGTTCGACTACCCACCAACTGAGTCGCAGTTGGCCGTGGCCCTGACTCGCGTCACTCTGGTGAAGATTCAATTACAGTACTTTAACCAATTCTTCATTTCACCAACAAAGCCAGCCATGAAAATGTTTGACTCTTCTCAGGTTGTTTTGACAGACCACACACATACACGAAAAAGACGGATCATATATTCTACTTTATCGATCTTTCTTGTTGCCGTCCTTTTCATGCTCATGTTAGATCTGTCAAAATGACCTGAGAGTTGTTAGTCATTTTGAGGTTAGGTTCGTTGATGTAATAAAGAATAGGGTTCTTATTATTACTATTACTAGCTGTCCCGGAAAACGTCGTTCTGCCAGCCTACTGCGTTTTTTTTACAACCCCGTAACTTCATTTGTATGTGAGTTACCCTTCCCAGTGCGGCAGGGTACTCACAATAAATATTCTAAGAACCTTCCCCAACCCCAAAAAAAAAACCCGCACACAAAATTTCACGCCGATCGGTTCAGTAGTTTCCGAATCCATAAGGGCCAGACAGACAGACAACCAAAAATTCATTGTTTTATATATAGACTAGCTGAGCAAGTGACTTCAGGGACATTTTAGGGGTTTTCAGAGTATTTCAAAGGGTTACAGGAACGTTTTGGTGGCGTTCCGAAAGGTGTCGAGGGCGTTTGCTAGCATTTCAGGGGGTTTATGGTGTCTTATAATGGCGTTCCAAAACGTTTCTAATTGATTACAAGAGTTTCAAGGCTGTTTTACTAGAATTATGGAGGTTTCGAAGCATTTCAGGGGCGGTTTAAGGGGTTTTCAGGGTCGTTGCAGGAGAATTTTAGGAACCTTCCAAAGGTGTTTCAGAGGTATTTCAAATGGCCTTTTCTGGTTCATCCAAGGGTTCATCCCTAGAATCAGCTTATCCATAAAACCACGTGGAGTACCATAAAACGCTCGTGAACCCCCTGAAACGTCAGATCTTCTGAAACACCTCTGAAAACTCCCTGCGACCTCTCGAAACACCTTTAAGAACCTTCATGGTTTCCCCCGAGACCATTCTCTTAACCTTCCTTAACCTTCCTTTTGCATCACGTTGGCAGCAGCTCGCTGGCGTAGAGTACAGTTTGGGTCAAAATGGCCCTAATGCCAAAGGAGGGTTAAACACTCTGAAAATCCCCTGAGATGCCTTGGAAACCTCCAGGTACCCCTTGAGACATTCTGAATCGCCCAGAGACCTCATGGAACCACCTTGAAAGCCCCTAAGACCCCTAAACGCCCCTGAGACCTCCATGTGCCCCTCTGAGACCAGGTATATCCTTCAACCCGCAAGGATAGCATAAAAAACTCTTTAAACCCTTTGGAACCTGAGACCCCCTGAAAACAGGTCTTGCTCCTGTTGAGGAGTCAAGGAGTTTCCAGAAAGTTACCAGAGCCCATAAATGGGGGTTCCAAGGGGCTTCAGAGGCGTTTCAGGGGATTTGAGAAGCTTTTTCGATCACATTGTATCAGGATTTGTTGGCGTTTCAATGGGACTACGGGAAATTGAGGGGCATTTCAATAGGATTAAGGAGGTTTCAGTAGCTTTCAAGGGGCATAACCCATATCCACCCAGCGTCCTATTTATAGGACAGATGCCCCGAACTCCCAGCGTCCCATAAATGGGACAGTCTTTTTAATGTGAATATCTCCAGAATTAAGCAAAATTTCAGAATACTTTCTTCAGAGAAGATATTCTCCATATCCATACCTTGTTCATGGTGCGCAATATAGCTTGTGACTGGTGCACAAGGTGGCGTAAACGATGCTGCGAAGATTACATATTGTCACGATCTATGAGCTTCATTTCCAATGCGAAAGAAATTTATCCCTGGAATCTTGACAATGATTAATAATTTATAGTTCATGTCTTCGGAAGAGTTGTTAATCAAAACATACAAGAGTCAATGCATGTATGTATGTATTAGACTGGGTCAACAAAGTCGATTTTTTGGAACAAAGCTTTTTCGATTCCATTTAGCGTCCAAAACAACTGTGCAAAATTTGGGAGCGATTGGCTGCACCCCCGTATTCCGCATTGCGATTGAAATTTGTATGGAATTTAGTATGGGAAAACGTGTTCTTTTGCATTTTTCTCATAAATTGATTTTTTTTGTCTGAAACAATCTAACTAATGGCGTTAAAGTATAGCCTAGAATATGCTGAAAAACTTTGCCGAAGACCACAAAGTGATCCGACACTTGTGAAAAAAGTTATAAAGTACAGATTGCCGGGTGGTGCTTAACGTTTAACATGTAAAGGAATAACATCAATAATAAAATCTCAATTTTTGTCCTAAGTTACCAAGCGAATAACTTTTTTCACAAGCGTCGGATCATTTTGCGGTTTTCGGCAAAGTTTTTCGGTATATCCTAGGCTATACTTTAACGTAATTAGTTACGTGGTATTAGACAAACGAATTCAACTTATGAGTAAAATGCAAAAATGTACGTTTTCCCCCATACTAACTTCCATACAAATTTCAATCGCAATGCGGAAAACAGGGACGCAACCAATCGCTTCCAAATTTTGCACAGTTATTTTGGACGCTAATATAGATTGAAAAAGCTTTGTTCCGGGTTGATTCGATCAAATTTAAAGTTTCTCCATACAACGTTGACCCACTCTAGTATGTATCCTTGTATGTTTATATGTTTGTATGTTGGTCCAAAACTGTGGAATGCGTCAAGCAATTTCAATCAAATGTGGCATACACATTGCTAAGGATGTGAAGGTGGTTGTAGGGGTATTGGAATTCAAGATGGTGGCTTAGGTTCCAAGATGACGGCCAAAATTTTTTAACGACAATGTTACTTTGGATACTATGCAATATGGGTATCTATCGATCGGGCTACATCAGTAGAACTCAAAAATGAATATCCGACGCTATTTTGAAATCCAAGATGGCGGCCACGGAATGGAAGTTTGAGAATACATACCATGCAATATGGGTATCTATCAATCGGGCTCGATGAGTAGAAGTCAAAAATCGATATTCGACGCCATTTTGAAATCCAAGATGGCGACCACGGAATGGTAGTTTGGCCTATAATAGCATGCAATATGGGTATCTATCGATAGGGCTTGATGAATAAAAGGCTTGAGGGTTAGGGTAGATGGTAGGATAGAGAGTTGGGTGAACGGTGGAGTGAAGGATAGGTTAGATAGTAGGGTAGCCGATACGATTTAGGGCAGTATAGAGAGTATGGTGAATGGTTAGATTAGAGGGTACGGTAGAAGGTAGAGTGAAGGATAAGACAGTGGTTATGGTAGAGGGTAAGGCAGATGGTAGGGTTGAGGTTTATGATAGAGCGTAGGTTAGAGGGTTGGGGTAGAGGTTAGAGAAGACAGTTAGGTAGAGGGTAGAGAGTAGAGTGAAGATTGAGATGGAATTAGATGAGATGATATTTTCTCGAAATACCTTCAGGAATTCTTTCCGGATTTTTTTTAAGCCATTCCTCTCGAGAATCTTTCCAGGATTGCTCCTGGGTTCTTTTCAGAGATTCTTTTCTGCGTTCCTTCAGGAATTCGTGTGGGAATTCCTTAAAAGATTCCTCCCGGGATTCCTGCTGTGATTTCTTAAGGGGTTCGTTCAAAAAAATATATGAAAAAAATATAGATCTTTGCTGAGATTTTTTTCAGGCAATCCTTGTTTTTTTAGATATTCGTGCAAGAATTTCTAGTGGGAATCTTTCAAAAACTCTTCAGTTTATTTTTTTTTATTTCTTCAATAATTCCTTCCGGGACATCTTCTATGGTTCTTGCAAGAATTCCTACTCAACTTCCAGCCAGAATTCGTAATATTACGTAACGCTAAGGGGGGAGGGAGGGGGTCTAGCGCTGCGTTACGCTTCATACACCATTTAAAATTTCTCATACAAAATTTGTTACGTGGGGTAGGGAGGGGGTCTAAAATTGCCAAATTTTGCGTTACGTAATATTTGAATGAAAACCCTGGAAGAATTCTTTCAGAAATTCTAGCCAAAATTCCTTCATGGATTTCTGCTGAAATCACTTCACAGATTCATACTAGTATACTTTCAAACAGTTCTGTCGAAATACATTCAGAGAATCCTGGTGGAATTCCTGCTGGCTTCTCGGGAGTTTTTCAGGCTTTCCTCTCGGGATTTGTACAGTAAATCATCCGGGGATTTCTTCTGTAATTATTTCAGGGATTCTTATCAAGCTTTCAGCGGAGATTCCTCTCAGGATTCTACCAGATATGCCTCCCAGAATTCCTCCAGGAAATCCTCCACGGATTTCTACCGAGATTGCTTTAGAAAAGCTTGAAAGTTTTATTCCCAGTGTTCTACAGTGGTAGACATTCGTTTAGCCGAGGCTAAAAAAAATTCAAAAAAGTGCCAGGAAACTCATACAAAAGATTTTATGATAAAACTTTTTTATCGTAGTGATACAGTTTCTTACCGTTTTTGGCAACACGAGGTGGATTTTATGTTGCCAAATTGGGGCGTTGCCAAAATCGGTAATTTTTTTTGAGGATTATTTTCAACTTTTATTCGCCAATTTGGCTTATATTTTAAATATGGACTATTCACAAGTTATGAAACGATCCCTGTAGGTGACGTTCATAAATTACGTCATGATTTGTAATATTGTTGATTTTAGAAAATTTAATGAATTTTGATTTTTTGAAGAAGAGTAAGGCTAAAATATGAATACATTTACAAATGCAAACGATTTTTTGGTAAAAATTTTTGATCAAAATTTTTTGTTGCCAAAATCGGTAAAAAATTGTTGCCAAAATCGGGTGTTGTCAAAATCGGGAAGGAAATGTTGCCAAAAACGGGTGTTGCTAAAATCGGGAGTAGACAAAAACGGGTGTTGCCAAAATCGGTAAGGAACTGTAGTATATCTAGTACTGTTTTATAAAAATGTGATACATCACACTTACACATACAAAAACGCGGGTAAAAACCCTTCAAATGTCATGTTTTGCCAAGACATTCGTTTAGCCGAATTGTACAATTTTTTAGAATTCCATAAAAAAACTATCAAATTTCGAAAAATATCCAACAAAGTCATTTTGTATGCTGATCTGCATTATAGATCGACTTGTAAATCATGAATTAGATCGTTTTTGGAAGTTTTGCCATATTAATTATGCATGCATCTCATATAAATATGTCATAATATTTTAAATGTTTTTCAATTGAGATTTAATGTAGTTATTTTTATCGGAAGTGTTTCAAAAGAATCTAATGAAAGTTTCATGACCAAAGCAGGTTCAAATTTTGCGAAAAACAACGTTTTTAACAGAAAAAAAATAACACAAACCATCAAAAAATCACGTATTTAAGTATTGTTTTGATGAAATATGATGGTTTCACTTGCATAAATCACAGCGTTTACTACTATTACGTCTTCTAATAGCTCCCAATATCTTCTAGACTGTATTCTGGCTGAAATAATATACATTGGACGGCTCATATTTCGAGAAATGGCACCGAAAGTATTCAAATTTCTAGCATCAACTACTTGTTTCATAATTTAGACATTCTTTTCAAATAAATCATGGTTAAAATGAATGTGGTTCACAACTAATGCTCATTTATAATATATTTCTTCAGATTGAATGAAATAAGCCAATTATTTAACCAAATCTTGCATTTTTGTATGAGCATCTGCTTTTGAATAAACAGGGTACTGTGTCCCGTATTTAAACGGGACAAATCTGGCCAGCCTAGTTGGCTAGACACTTGAAACGTCAAAAACGCAGTAGGCAAGACAAAGTTTGTCGGGGACAGCTAGTTTCTAGTAAAATTTGTAACGCAATCGATGGTGTCGATTTTGCGAAATCAAAAGAGAATTTATAGTGGATCCCTGCTGCAATCTCCGGAGAAGTTGCTGGTCGATCACCATGAAGAATGAACATTTAACAAAAACTTGTCTTAACGCGACTGCTGGGTTCTGGCGATCTCCGAAACGAATTTTCCACAAAACTCTGATATCTAAGAGGAAATTCTAATAAAAAGTGCTGAAGAAATCCATGATAAGTTCCTGAAGAAATTTCTCATCTAATATCTAATGGAATTTCCCATTCAATTTCTTAAAAATCTTTTGCTGAAAACTCGGACCACTTTTTAATTATTATTATTAGCTTTATTAGGGAGATTTTCAGCCCGAGGCTGGTTCATCTCCAAACTTTTTAATCAATTTCTAGTGAAATTTTCTCAATTTATTTTGTCGGGATTTCGTCATGGAATCATCCTTATTTCAGTAAACAAGTCTCTCAAATCGAAAAAAAAATCGGACTGAAACTCTACAAAATAATCTTTTAAAGTCATACTAGATTTCAACAAAAAAAAACATGTTCCAACAGTTTTGGGTTTGGATAAGCCATAAGCTGTCTAAGTAAAATCAAACTAAAAGTTTCATAAAAACTTCTTAATTTCTAAAAAAAAATATTCTTTCCAGAAATCTATGAAAAATTCTTCAAAATATTTAAAAAAAACTTTGGACAGAAAAAAAACAAACTAGTTTAGCAGGAACTTTTTGACACTGCAATTTATCTTCTTCTTCTTCTTCTTCTTTATGGCTCTACGTCCGCACTGGGACTTGGCCTGCCTCACTTCAACTTAGTGTTCTTTGAGCATTTCCACAGTTATTAATTGAGGGGCTTTCTTTGCCTGCCATTGCATGAATTTGTATATTGTGAGGCAAGCACAATGACACTCTATGCCCAAGGAGTCGAGAAAATTTTCCCGACTGGAACGGGAGTCGAACCCGCCGTCTCCGGATTGGCGATCCATAGCCTTAACCACTAGGCTAACTGGAGACCCCCTGGCTAACTGCAATTTATGGAGTTTTTGAATTCCTCTAGAATTTAGTCGAAGATTTTCTTCAGGATATCCAGTAATTTTTGTTAACCCTCTAATACCCAACCCCGCCTTTAGACGGGGTATAGTTTGAGCATTTTTGTAATTTTTGTTTCGTGGAAAATCAAAATTTTTATATTATTGGCTGATATTTAGGAATGTTTTGTATATCTCAAAATGGTTTTTGGTGTATTTTGAAGTGTATTTACATTTTTTAAAAGTCATTGAAAAATTGATGTTTTGGTTACCTTTTAGAATTCATTGTTTATTTTGTGTTGAATCGCTACAATTAACATATTTTAAATTTTTCCCAAATCATTCTACCCTAGTTTAATAGTTTAAGGGAATCGAATACACTCTAAAATTATTATCCTTAAAATTACACGGAAAATAAAATTATATATGAAAAAAAAATAAAATAAAAATACTTCAACAATAATCATAAAATCTCAAAATGTTTTCATCTAAAAAAATCCGTACCCCAAATAGGCTTCCAGGAAAAATATAAAAGTGTGGGGATGTTCAAAATTAAAAATTAGAAAAATCAAAAACTAAATTTCACGAAATCGAAAATTAAAAAGAATCATCTTCCAAAACATGTTCAAATCGATTTTAGATGACGAAAAATGATATTTAGATCAAAATAAAAAATTTGGGTATTAGAGGGTTAAGCAATTGCACTAAAAAAAATCTGAAGAAGATGGATAAATTGTTGAAGTCTTTCTCAAAAGATTCACAACATACAGGGGATAGACAAAATGATCGGGACAGGCAAAATTTTCACTTTCCAAAAAATGTTCAACTAGTTGTAACTTTTCGAAAAGTGCATCAAATATTCTCAAATTTTTACTGTAAGTTCTTCAACTAGTTGTGTATCAGTGGACAAAATTTGGAAAGGATCGGACAATTCTTCACGAAGTTATAAAGATTTTTGAAAAAGATAAAATTATCCGATAGCCAACTTTGAGCTGTTATATCTCCGGATTCAATGAACCGATTGCAATGAAATTTTGACCATTCATGACTTATATAATGAACTCTGGAAAACATTTAACTTAACTTGAAATTTTTAACAAGCGAAAAAGTTATAGCGATTTTATTTTTTTCACGAATTTTTAGTAAATTGGTCTATTTTTAATATGCATCCCATTACTTTTTCAATTTTTTGGCGGCTATGTTGATACTTTCCTTCAAAACGCATTTATATATAAGTCAATTAGAGGGAAACTAAATGAACTATAATTTGCATCTTGAATTTTGAAACGATGTTGATGTTTTGGATAATTTGGTGTTTTTTTAGAAAAATAATCTAATCGTTATAACTTTCTTCCGTGTTAAGAATATTAAGTTAAGTCAATGGTTTTTCATAGCTCATTATATAAGTCATAAATGGACAAAATTTCATTGCATTCGGTTCATTGAATCCGGAGATATAACAGCTCAAAGTTGGCTATCGGATAATTTTACCTTTTTCAAAAATCGTTATAACTTCGTGAAGAATTGTCCGATCTTTTCCAAATTTTGTCCACTGATACACAACTAGTTGAGGAACTTACAGTAAAAATTTGAAAATATTTGATGCACTTTTCGAAAAGTTACAGCTAATTGAACATTTTTTGAGAAGTGAAAATTTTGCCTGTCCCGATCATTTTGTCTATCCCCTGTATCACATACATTATGCCAGTAGGCAGTAATTTAAAGTTCTTACGACAAAAATCCAATCAATAAAAGTTTCGTGCACTACATTTTTTTCTTGCTTCACATTTTTTTTCGTCTAGTGAATTTTTGTGGGGGCCCCTGAAATGTGGGGGCCCGGGGCCCTGGCCCCCCTGCCCCCCCCCTAAATCCGGCACTGGGTATACTCCACAGGTATTAGGGCACGTCTTTATTTCAATGCAGAACTATTTATTTTAGCTTTTATCAATCCCATTTTAAAATTTAACCAATCAAAAACCAATATACTTAATTTTTTCATGACATTTTATGCAATAATTTGAACATTTCGAACAATAATTCTGTGCCACATTTTCAAAACTGCTAATCAAGCTTACGTTTGAGTGTTTACAAAAATCAGTTTTCTTAAATAAATTTGTTTATCGTCGCTTCTCCTCATCGGGACATTTTTTTATAATATTTCTCTGAATTTCACAAATAAATAAACTTTTAAGGTCAAATATCTTGCTAACACGTCATAAACTAAATGCCTTGGAGTATATTCTCGAAATATACTCACGAAATTGCAAAAAATCTATTGAAAACCAAAAAATGAAATTTGAAGGGTTTTTACCCTCGGTTTTGTTTCAGTGTATATGTAAGTTTAATGTATCACATTTTTATAAAACTGTACTAGATATACTATTACTACGATAAAAAAGTTTTATCATAAAATCTTTTGTATGAGTTTCCTGACACTTTTTTTGTTCTCGGCTAAACGAATGTCTATCACTGTAGTCGGCATTCCTTCAAGGATTACTGCTAGAGCTTTTCAAGTATTCGTGCCAGGATTCCTGCCGGGGTCCCTCCACATATTCTTCCCGTTACTTTGACATTCCTCCTGGGATTTCTTCAAATATTCTTGCAGGGAGTCCTGCCAAGCTTCCAGCCGGGTTTCTTTCCGTGATTTTTTAAGGATCCTATCAAGGATTCTGTACGGGATTTCTTTTGTGACTTCGAAGGATTCCTTCCGAGCGTGAGTTACAGCTAATGAGAGTGTGAAAGTAAGAGAAAAATAGAGAAACCATGATGTCATGTGACAGTCATTTCCTTATTTTTATTCAGTAGTTATCCCCTCTCTTTCACTAATTATAGATGCATTGCATGCGGATCAGAACATAACAATAGTATTAAATTTGTGCTGAAATAGAGCTTGAAAAATTTATCAGATGTTTGGGTCCCACATTGAAGGTATTTTTTGGAACTACAGAATAGCAAGCCTCGTTAGATAAATGTATGACTCGTGCTGTAAATATCTTCATTTTGCAATAACTATTTAGTGTATATACACACGTATACTCACATATATAAAAACTCGTCGAGCTGGGTCGATTGGTATATGTATAAAACAACCCTCCGGATTTCGTTTTTGAAGCGATCATATTGCCTTTCGGAATACCATGGAGTACAAGACAGGCAAAAAGCTCGAACGAGCTCACCAACCGTTTACTGCACAAAACTTGGGCTGCCGCATATTCAGTGACACAATAAAAGGGATTCACTCAAAGAGAAGTCAGTAGCAATAGTTCAACTTGAAACACACATTAAAAGTGTAAAATGTCTGCTTCGATTGCACATATTTTCATACAATATCATTTTCAGTTACCCTTTTAATATTTCATTGAATTATGTCAGTAGTCCGCATCACAACAATGCTGCTAAAAGAACATAAAAGTCGAAACGGTTAAGGTTGAGCGGTTGAAATTTCGTAAGGAAAAATGAAATTGTTCTCAATAAACACCATGCTTGAATAATGAATACATACCGCCGATGACGCCATTATAAGCACTGGCATTTTCTTCGCCTTTCCATTTTGTCGTCGAGTTGCCCGAGCAGAAGGAAATAGCAATAACAGCATAATAAAATATGTTATTTAGGCAAAACAACTGAGTAACTAAAAGAGTTATTTTCATGTTATTAACATAACATCTCATGTTATAAACTTGTCTGTCATAAGCGGCAAAATAACAAAAAAAAATGTTCCTGGTAGACCAGTTTTAACAAGTTTTGTTAGTTCCAATTACAACTTAATAATAGCAAATATGTAAAATATTCAATGACAAATTTTGAAACGAAAAAGTTATAGAAAACAATCTGAAAACAAAATGAGTTATAATATCTTAATCATAATAAAATAACATAAATAACAAAACAAGTGTTGATAACATATGCATAACTTTGTTAGTAATTTATAATGTTTTTTTAAATGCACATTGGCTGCATTCTGGGCCCATATAACCGAGGCGGTAAACGCACGGGTATTCAGCATGACCATGCTGAGGGTGACGGGTTCGATTCTCGGTCGGTCCAGGATCTTTTCGTAAAGGAAATTTCCTTGACTTCCTTGGGCATAGAGTATCTTCGTGCCTGCCTCACGATATACACATGCAAAATGGTCATTGGCAGAGGAAGCTCTCAGTTAAAAACTATGGAAGTGCTTATAGAACACGAGAGTTATAACATCTTAATCATAAGCTGAGAAGCAGGCTTTGTCCCAGTGAGGACGTTACGCCAAGAACAGGAGAGAGGATTGGCTGCATTCTGCAGCAACTGACAGATGTTTGACGTCTGCCAGTTGTTGCAGTTATCGAATTTCATTCGAGTAAGTGAACCGTAAGCATATTGCAATTATCTAGACGTTCGATAGTTTCCATATTTTTTTCAAACAAATTAAGATTAAAAACTACCGACCAATGTTTTGAATCCCTTTATTACACGCACAAAAATCTACGGTAAATTTTATTACTCGACGTAAAGTCAAATGGAGTAATTGCCGGAGGAACTCATGGAGGTATTCTTGGGGAAATTCTCTGAGGAATTCCTGGAGAACTTCTGGAGGAATTCCCAGAAGAATTCCTGGGGAATTTACCGAAGGAATCTCCGCGGGAGTTCCTGATGTGGGTCCTAGAGGAAATACTGGAAAAATTTCCGGAAGAATTCCCGGAGACATTTCCAGAGGAATTCCTAGAGAAATTCTTGGACAAATTCCTGGAAAAAAAAACCCCAGAAGTATTCCTGTTGAAATTCCCGGAGACATTCCAGGAAGAAAAAACGGAGCAATATTGCGGGGTGACAAAATTTGTCTGCAGGGGGTCAAAGACGCTGTAGCAAAAAACCTAGCGAATAAATCACGAATCAAAAACTTAATTATCAGACAGTTTTTAGCCAGTGGCGGAAATTGTCAAATTACGGTCGTCTGCACCGACGCCCAGTGGCGCCAGCGTCGTTGATTTGTTTTTGTTTTGATAGTCGTCTTGACAACCCGAGCGGCATTCTCAGAAATGTATGCTTTCGAAATTCTTTTGACCGCTGTCTGCTGAACTTCAACCACCTACTGATACTCAAAGTAAGTATTTTCAATTTCAACTGATTTGTGTTAATTAAGGACGATGCAGAAGCAAAAATGCAGTTGTTTTGCATCACTCACCAAAAGTAACTATAATGCATTGAATTAACGTAACATATCAGTATTTGCATGCCTGAAACCATAATAAATCAATTCCAAATTGAAATATTCATATTCGAATTCATCGAGCTGAAGTTCAGCTGAACTGAACTTCAACTACAGTGGATGACACCACAAGACGCCGCTTTCATTGTCTCGTCTCTTCTTTGTCATGTTCATTCTCGGCCTCGTGTCTATGGGTAACTGTGTTTGTTTATTTGTGTTCGTTTTCGCACAAATTGAACATCATTGTGCTGATTTTTTTTCGACACTGGTTTTTAGCTTGATGAAGAACTTTGTTGAAGACGGCATCATTCTATCTTATCAGGATTCTGAGATAAAGAAGTTTGAAGATTTTTGACCCTGGTGCCATCTAGCGGACGATTCTCGAATCAAAGATGTCATTGCCAGATAGTTGTTAGCCTGCTGAACAACTTTGCTGAAAACGGCATGATTGTACCTCATTAGGGTATCGAGATAAACGTGTTTGAATTTTTCAGACACAATGCGCCACCTATCAGATAAATCACAAACCAAAGATTTTACTATCAGATAGTTCTTAGCTTGCTGAAGAATTTTGCCGAAGACAGCATCATTCTATCTTATCAGGTTTCTGAGATATGAGGGTTTGAACATTTTTGACACTGGCGCCGCCTAGCGGCCGAATCGCGAACCAAAGTCGCCGTTGCCAGTTAGTTCTTAACCTGCTGAACAAATTCGCCGAAGACACTATACTTCTACCTCATCGGGATCTTGAGATATACGTTGCGCAAAGGATGTGGCCAATTTTGGTACCCCAAGACAATCCGGAATCACTCCGGAACCATGTGGACCAGGCACCCATGTCCCCGGCATCATAAACTAGAAGAGTTTTTCGGGAAGTTGTGAAAATTTTATCAAAATCCATCGAAAAACAAAAAAGTTATGGCCATTTCTGTGCTTTTCCGAAGGTGGAAAATGTATGTTGGCTGGATGAATGTTAATGATAAAATATTTGTGCAGTCTCAATAACACAATAATAACTGAGCTTGTGCTACAACAAAACATGTTATTGAAATGGGTTTTAAAGAATATATACCAATAGCATGATCGTAACAAAATAAGATTGTCGAACATATCATGTTATGGAACGGTAATGCCTCAATAAGTTAATAATAACAAACCAAGATACAAAAACAGGTTTTGTGATTCCGTTGTTATTATTTTGATATTCTCCTCTGCTCGGGTGCGTCGGTTGATTGCCCTGGGATTTTCTCCCATAACCTTTCATCTTCCTTAAGTTCAAAACGCAAATAGCAAATAGCAAACGGAAATAGCAAAACTTTTCGTCGTTTCAGGGGGAAAAGGCTTGTAAACGAGTTTTCTTTAATAGCCGGTTTGGCTTATGGTTTATGGGCAGTAAAGTGGCAGTAAACGGTTTTACATCTTTCCCAGTATGCTCCACCTTTAAGGTTAGGGCTGTTTCACACTCGTTTAATGGAATTTATGGTTTGGATGTTTCTTTAATTCAAAATAATGATAAACAGTAGAGGTGAACCGATAAGAGAAAAGAGATGAACTAGCACAGGGCTGAAAATCTCTTTAATAAAGATATAGTAATAATAAGAGATGTTGACGAATTTTAAACAAATTTCAACAAAGTAAGGTAGAACCAAAAAATAAAACAAATCAGTTAATACTTAGACAATGCCAATTCAGCAGTCTCTGAATAAATATTCATACATTTTCACATCTCAATGCAGTGAACAATATACTAGCTAATGTCTGTGGTATTAGCTAGGTACGAGCATCAACATCGATGTTATAACTTCGTATGAATCTCAGAGGCTAAGAAAATGGAGAAACCAAATTCCTACAATTATCCGTGATGCCACCATTTCCGGTAGCTTTTCTACGGTGATCCAAACAGCGGCGTAGATAATGCTACCTGTTTTACCATCCCGTGTTCACCGGAATGCTTTTAGGCTTAGTTTCTTCTCGGTATGGTTATGGATTTATTGCTTGGGATTTTCGGACTAGGAGGTTTTACGATGAAATCAATAATGCTCAATGCTCATGCTCTACGAAGTCACTTTAAGAGTTTCAGACTTTCGACGACTTGGAGCAAAGAGTTGGCAAATGTGAAACATGGAGTAGAATTGATAGAACAAATTTGCTTGACTAAGAGCTATCTCTCCTGGAGATGCTACTCACGCAGATTCAAGGAAACATAAAAAAAAACACGACAGGCGTGGATCGTTGCATGTCAGCTGCCTAGCTATAGGTATTCCATCCCAGTAGGCGATGACAACTACGGACAGATGTATGGTCCATATAACCCATAACTTCATAGCCTACTGTGGTGGCGTTTTCTCTGCATACCTGCGTCGCCATGTGGGAGCTTGCTCCGTCAATCTGCTATTGTGCTCCTTGGCGTGCAAGTCAGCAATTGCGTCTTTTTCCCATGAACAAAAGAAGAATCACCGGTATGGTACGGAGAGAGTCAGTGGAAACCGTTTTTGCGCTCACTTATGATGTCTGAATTTGCGAGCGGCGCCCATGAATGTCAACGGCAGCAGGAGAACAACGTTGCTTACAACGCACGGATACGAAGAGTGTATTCTGTCAGCATTTACAACGACGATGCGGAGGAGTGAAGCTTTCTCTAGCAGAAAACCAGCGTAAATCCTCCGTCTCTCAATGGAGCACAAAGACAGGCGCGTGGGAGGTAGGACCGTTTGAAGTGATTTTGTTGAAGACATGGGGGTGGGTGTCGTGTAAAGTAAATGTATGTTTGGTTCCATTGTACGTCTATGGAATGACACATCATGCGGAACGATTCAGCCAGCATGGTTCTGGGTTGTACGGATGAATGAAGGAATCAACAGTTGTTTCCGAATGTAGGAAATGCTTGTTTAGGAATGTACATACAGGCAACTACGTCATTCAAATTGTGGAAAGGGAAGTGGCATGCTTTTAAATTTTATCACAAATAAACTTATCTGAACTGAAAACTAGTGAAAACCCATAAAAACGATTGAAAATGGATTAAAATAGAAAACAGAGAACAGAAGTCAGAAGACAGAAGACAGAAGACAGCAGACAGAAGACAGAAGACAGAAGACAGAAGACAGAAGACAGAAGACAGAAGACAGAAGACAGAAGACAGAAGACAGAAGACAGAAGACAGAAGACAGAAGACAGAAGACAGAAGACAGAAGACAGAAGACAGAAGACAGAAGACAGAAGACAGAAGACAGAAGACAGAAGACAGAAGACAGAAGACAGAAGACAGAAGACAGAAGACAGAAGACAGAAGACAGAAGACAGAAGACAGAAGACAGAAGACAGAAGACAGAAGACAGAAGACAGAAGACAGAAGACAGAAGACAGAAGACAGAAGACAGAAGACAGAAGACAGAAGACAGAAGACAGAAGACAGAAGACAGAAGACAGAAGACAGAAGACAAAAGACAAAAGACAAAAGACAAAAGACAAAAGACAGAAGACAGAAGACAGAAGACAGAAGACAGAAGACAGAAGACAGAAGACAGAAGACAGAAGACAGAAGACAGAAGACAGAAGACAGAAGACAGAAGGCAGAAGGCAGAAGGCAGAAGACAGAACACAGAAGACAGAAGACAGAAGACAGAAGACAGAAGACAGAAGACAGAAGACAGAAGACAGAAGACAGAAGACAGAAGACAGAAGGCAGAAGACAGAAGACAGAAGACAGAAGACAGAAGACAGAAGGCAGAAGGCAGAAGACAGAAGACAGAAGACAGAAGACAGAAAACGGAAAACAGAAAACGGAAAACGGAAGCGGAAATGAAGACCGCATCCCGTTATCTGTGCTGCTGTTTCGGTCACTGTTTGCTCTTTCCTGCGGACACTGCACGGTCCTCTGGACCTTCGCTCCCTGTCCAGTCGTCGTCAGCAGTTCGGAAAAGCACACATCACCGTAATCAAAAAGGTGTGGAAATGTGCAAATATTTGCCCAGCTGCCGGCATACCCATGAGCACTCTCACTTTCCAACGGCAAATTGATAGTGAAGCGAATCCCAAACCATCATCGTCCGCCGCTTCGGAACGGAACCAATCGATGATGATTGGTGCCAATCGGTATACCTAGTATTTGCCAATCTTGCCGTCGTCGTTCCGGTGCTCAGTAGGCTGCAGGTTGATTGCGGCATGGGCAGCATGGTTTCAGGCGGGGTTGTTTACGAATGGGTTCAATGGCTACTACGATTTGATTGGATTTTTCTTGCTGTGATTTACCGTACTTGGTTCTCAGGCCTACACGCAAGCAAAAGGATCATTAAGATCAGTGCAAATATAGACTTTATTTGATTTTTTTTTCTCTCAAATTATTATTATAATTATGTGACGAAACATTTAGATACCCAGACAACAAAGAATCTCAAAAAATGCACGCTGTACATCGTATAAAGTACTATTTTAAATCACTATCGCATATATGTACAGCGGACGGACAATATTCGTCGCATATGATATTTTTTGAACTTATTACGACGTAGCCGTAATTATGGTTGCAAAGTCATCATTATTTGTTTTGTTGGCTTGATAATCAACAATGGGAGGTGCTAGCTAAAGAGGTGTAGTGAAAACTGTGCGAGAAAAGATGCCTCGTCATTTTTAACTCCAGATAGTCTGCCAAACAAGCACAGCGCAGGTGAACCAATTGCATTTCAAACACTGAGGTGAGTTAGAATATCATGATTATTGATCAGCTTGTTTCATAAGAAGCGTTTGGTGTTAAGTTTGAAGTGTGTCTCAACAATCCAAAGATCATTATTTCGATATCGAGCTGACAAGAATTTTGTTTTTCAAATATTATTAAGTCGCATAAGATGCTGAATTACGTCGCAATAGTGCTCACGGTGCGTCGCATAAGATATCGCTTCAAGTAATATAGCGTTATTATTGCTCCGTCAATGTACGTATAGCGCCTCCACTTTTGTACGCATAAGGCACTTTTCCTGCACCTTATGCGATGTAACTTTAACGCATAAAACTACGTATAACATGAACATAAACTTCATTGTACGTGTAAATTGGTTGTCTGGGTAGTCAATAAATGGAATTGGGAAAATAATAATCTAACTTTTTATCTTGTCTGGAACCCATAAATGGCAACAGACGGGCTTGGTGGTCTAGCGGCTACCGCTTCTGATTCGTATGCAGAAAGTCCTAGGTTCAATCCCTGGCCCGTCTTAGGGGGTTCCAGGGGAGATTAGAATAAGTCGGATAGTTCATCCGAAGCCTTTGCGCAATTTTACACACCGTTCATCGTTGCTTTGAGTAGTCTGGTCAGCTTCCAAGGAAAACCGTTTTCGTCCATGATTTTCCATGACTCTGCGTCGCCTTAAAATCGATGAACAGGTGATGCGTTCGGACCTGTTATTAATCATATTCGTGAAGGTTTTACCGTACGATGAAGATCTAGTCAATTGTCGACCGGCCGTCTATGAAGCCAAGTTGATAACTACCACATAACATAAGTGGAACTCTGGCTCAAAAAGTTGATGCCTTTCCGAGTTCGTACGCTGGTATACAAGGCATCGAAATGTCAAATGCATTATAACATAATTACCATACTATTTTTCAGCATGTATACCATTTTTGATTGCTGTGAAGTAAAACAAAGACCTCATAGATCTAGACGGGCAGCACGTGGAGATCTAAAATAGGACATAAATTGTAATAAAACTTTGTAAACTCAAGTCGAAAGTACGTTTTATGGCTTTAAATATAAAAGGAGATCGATATGTGGAACGTGGATGTGTTATTTCGAAGATTTCAATGAATTTATGATAACCGGAATATGTGGATTTCCAGCAGCTAGTTTTGCGCATATCTCAGATGCCAATCTTCGTTCCTGTATTCTTTGCCAAAACTGGAATACTGGTTGGATCAGATGTTTTTTGTTTACCAAAATAAGTGACAGTTCGACGCCTTTTATGAAAGATATAACAGTTTCGCGCGCTGGAAAAGGATACAACTTTTTCCTTCGCTCTGACCATGGAGTTCCACTTATGTTATGTCCCACGAACTCATTCGTTTGAGGTGCCACACGACGGAAGATGATCTGGGATAGCACTTTGTAGGCAGTATTCAAAATGTGGATCGCTCTCTCGCATTCCAAATGGTCGTCTTTCTTGTGCAGATTACCAATTCTTTTCACTCCTCTGGTAGCTGATCGGCTTCCTAGATTTTGACAATCCAGCTGTGCAGACAGGTGGCAAACTTTAGGCCCATCTTGATGAGTTCAGCTGCGATACCATGCTTTCCAGTATTGGCGTAGTCGTTCCATCCGTTCTCCAGACCATTTAGGTGATTATTGAAGTGCTGCTTGAACCTTTTGATCACCTCACGTCCGTCCGTTGAGAGATTCCCGTCATTATTCCTGCATATCTCGGCTCACGTTACAAGGCTGTTGTGGGATGCGTTCAGTTTCTGGTAGAGCTTCCGTGTTTCTTGAGAACGGCACAGTAGTTCCATTCTTCGCACTCCGCTTCTTCGAGGTGGCGTTTTTTCGTCTGCTGTTTGTAATGTTCCACGTTCTGCCGGGTTCCTTGCTGCAGCATTACCGCCCTTGTTTCGTTCTCTTCCTCCAAAATCGCTCTGCACTCCTTGTCGAACCATTCGTTTCGTCGACTCCTTTCAACGTACCCGATGGGGCTCTCAGCTGCGTCGTTGATGGCTGCTTTTACTGTTTTCCGGCAGTCCTTTTAGGGGCAGGGGGAGTGTGGCCAAAGTCTACGCTCCATACAAAAAGGGGCAGGGGGTATGAGATGGCCAAAATTTGGTCTGTGTGGTTTATGAACAGCCCCTCTGCAGAAGCAAACGCTCGCTTCCCTGTTCATGTTCCTGAAAACAGCTTTCGGATCTACTGGAAATCTTCAATTTTATCGCTCGTAGCCAATTTGTAGAAACGTCTGCTCTAGTTTTAAGGATAACACGCTAAAAATAACTTACACAAATTACAAATTACACGGGAATGAATATTATGGGGTACCGGATTGGACACACGAAATTCCCTGATTTTCTTCGGTACTTTCAGGTCTTGCAATTAGCCTATGCTATCAGGGCACCTTCCATGCCCTGCCCAAATAGTGCCACACCCCATTAAATATATTCCACGATTAAATCACATCGGAATATGCACATAATGTTCTGTTGCTGTAAGACCTCACTAGCAATCAAAGTAGGCAACGAGTTCCAGAATACGGTTATACGGATTCCCTATTTCCGATTCCGATATTTGGTCAAACAAATGTATAAATAGAATCGTATATAGTCCATATAACAGGAAGTTGCTGTAGAAACCCTTTTGCACACATCATCGCTGCAACCTACGGTAAAACCGTTCCAATGACCAGTGACCAATAATGATAGAAGTTCTCGTAAAGATCAAAAGCATATTAAACTGAATAGACGCGCGAAAAGGAAGTTATATAAAGCTGGGTGAAAATGTGAAACCCTTCTTCGCGATATGGTTATTTCTGCATCGTTAAAAAGAAGCCAGGGTAGGGCTACGTTGCATACCATTGCGCTCAGCTCATTATGTGCATGAATGGCGTGGATCCTTTTCCTTTCAACCATTGCGAGACCCCAACCCATAACGGAACCTACGCATTCTATTTTTTGAGCTCGAAAAAATGGACACGAATAAAAGTGGTGGTGGGCGTTCTAATTCTTGAAGTCAGGTGAAACTTGCGTGGTCGTTCGATATTCCAAACCAAAGTTATCTGTAAGGAAGAAAGCAGACAAAGTTCGAGCGCAGCAAGCGGAGCGTGAAAGCAATTTTCGAAGAGAAGTTTTCAAGCGAAAAAAAAGGTAAGAAATCATCGTCATTTCCACTAGCCGCAGTTGAGTATTTCCATTGTCTGATCGAAGGAGACTCTGGCTTAATCTGTTCTTATTATTTTGGTGCAATTGGTTTTGCTGGAAGGTTTCAATTAAATACGATTGTAAAATCAAAACGGGGTCTTTGGTATGGAGCTTTTAAGTTTAAACAACATAGTAGGCGAATAGCGATCAGTTTTGTATGTCTTTTGTATGGTAGTGACTTGTAGTGACGTTTTTTTTTCTATTGTGTTAATGTGAACGAAATCGCCAGATACATTAAATAATCCTGAAAGTAATTATGCTGAACACCGTTTTTTCTGTCTTCATTGGCAAGTTTGTTTTTTTTATCGCTGAATGGAGCTTGCTTCGCCGAGTCGATGTTATTAATAGAAATACACTAGAACTCCAATGGCGCTGTAGTCACTTTTCTTATTCAATTATTTTAATAACTTTGATTGCAATAATTTACTATTTTCAAGTGTCCATCTTGAAGAGGACTTTTTGTTTGTAAACAAAATTAACTTGACACTTCTAGTACCGCTGCTGACGCTGTAAGGGCGTGGCAAACTAGATGTTAGTCACACGAACAGTCGCGACACTGGACTTCTGTGGCTAGTTATTCTACTATGTTATTCAAGCGTTAAAATGAAGCTTGAACAAATGCAGGCTTCAATACCACTCAAGCTAACAAACAAGTTAGTAAAATCCTGTAAAAACTTCCTTGCACCACCCGACCTGGTAATGTCTGACACATAGTTATGGGCGGCCCCCACTGTGTGTGCGTACAGGAAAGCACCATTTCGATGGAAAAGTAATTATTACACCCCATTCAGTCAGACAGTACAGAAGCCCTCTCTAGAAGCATAGGTATTGGAAAAGCTTTTATCTAGACCTAGAGGGAACGAGCAGCAGCGCCCCATCTAATGCAGCACACTCCCACGTGTGTTTGTAATCAAGCGTTTCCTCGCTTGCTTGGATAGCTTTTCATCGTTGAACGACCAGCGTCATCGCATCGGTAGGGTGCACAAAAGAAAAAAAAAACGGAATCCTTGGACCAACAACGATCCACAGCACTGCTGACGGTAGCTGTCATGCGAAACAAAAAAAAGTCTATTGGGCCGTTACCGAAAATACCGCGCTCATTTTGCGGTTCCGGTTAAATCCGTTTTTCTAGGACTGGGATCTAGTATTCACTGGAATAAACTGGAATACGTACACCACAGACAAACAGACGTATCACTTCGAACAGAGTGCGATTCAAATCATCGTCACAAAAGTATAATCGCTTCATGCTAATTACGATGTGTTTCTCTGAGTAGATGGCGGTAGTGAACAAACGTCAAACGGAAGCAAAAAAAATGCGAGTGTCATGAGCGAGAGATTTGTGAAATACAGAATATTTGAATAGTCCGTTAAAAAGGGAAACGAAGGAAAGTGGGTAGAGTGAGACATCTGTTTGTCTGAGCGTACCCTAGGTAACAATTTCATGCTGTACAAACGTTTCTCCAACTATTTTAAATTAGCCATCATTTAAACAAAAGCTGAGCACAAGAAGTACAATCCTTTATTCGGCTCCTAAACATCTAATTTTGATCATTTTATTCAACCTTTAGCTGATTTGATTAAATTTAAAAATTGTGTAAAATAAAAAAACGCTTTCGTGAGTATAATTTTTACCATAAGCTGCGAATATTTCCAGAGAAGGTGTTTCGGGATGTATCCAGCTTTTTACGCTGGCTATAAAACTGCAAGGGGTGATTCGATTTTGACAATTCTTGCCGACAGATTTTATAGTTTCATCTAAGTAGGCTGGGTATTTAGGTTTGTTTATTCAACTGTCAAAAATTTTCGCTTCATGGAAGCCACCAATTTGTTGATCTCTACATTTTATTTTTTGGATAAAAAATAAGTGATTTTTACCGGATTCACGCACCCGAGGATCACACAGCTGAGAGCCAACCAATGCAATGAATTTAAATAAAGCGTTGAAGTGAAGAAGTTAAAAAAGTTCATCGTAGCGCAGACATTAAAGTGGGATCGACTACAACGAGCAGTGTTCTTACGAGACTGACGCGGTTTTTTTTTAATTGTGTTGCCTTTCATTCGTTTATGCACTAATGGGAGGATTGGGTTAACCAAATTACATTGTTTCACTTCATATAAGAGTATAAGTATACAATAAAATGATAATTCCCTCCATTCACAAACTGCAAACTCGGTTTTATTCTCAGGTTTTTATTATATTCGATTGGGGATTGATTAATTGGTATGTTGTTTGCCTTAAAAAGGCATGTTCAAGACTAACTGATCAGAATTTTGGGAAGTAAAAGTTTTGGAATATACACAGGCCCGGATTAAAGATTATGGGGGGCCGGGGCCGGAGCGGATGTGGACGCCTTTCGGAGGTACAAATTCAATTAACAAAAGTATTTCTGTGTTTTTGAACAGTACTGTTAATGTTTAGCAAACAGAAATGGTTTATGTGGGGGCCCCTAAAATGTGGAGGCCCGGGGCCCTGCCCCTCGTCCGCCTTTTTGGTCCGGCCCCGAATATTCACTATTGATGAGAGGAGCTATTTTGAATTATCCAGCCCACACGTCGGTTCTGTGTTTATGCGCTAGATCCTGTTCAGTAAAAACACCCTGAGACTCTAGGAGCCATGCTAAAATTGATGGCCGACACAGACATTTATTCACAAGAAATAAAAAATATTCATATTCAGCCAAAACTGAGATATGAACACAGTTTGCAGCTAGTAATAACGCACTTAACGTCTCTCCTAGTCATCTTCGATGGTGGATGACAGTGCTTCTTAACTTTTTCATTTGATAATTGGTCCCATATTTCCTACCAGCAGGGAGACAACATTTGTATCAACCTAAAAAGTGAAATTATTAGTTATAAATGAATTAAAGATCATAAAAAATGAAAATAAAATTGTCCTGTTTCCGAAGGAGTGAAAAAAAATCTTGAAATTTCAGTTTGTCAACATAGAAAAATTTAAATTATCACAAAGCTTACTTTGATTCAACCATAATATAATTCATAGTGTTGGCAAGACTTGTCATAAGGGGGTGATTCACAGTTTATGGCAAGCTAGCGTAAAAAGCTGGATAAATTAATCTGTGGGAAAACTGGGAATTGAACTCGGACCTCTTGATTCTTCGGGGAATCCTCCTAGAGATCCTCGGGGATTCTTAAAAGAGTTTCTCGAGAAGGAGATCTTCGGGGTTTGTTCCAAGAGTTCCTAAGAATTTCCACAAACAGTTCATCGAAAATTTCTCTAGTAGATCCATGAAAACCCATCCAGAAGTGCCTCGGAAATTCCTCTAGAAGTCCCTCGAAAATTGCTTCGATATCCCTTCAGAAATTTCTCCAAAAGTTTCTCAGATTTTTTCCAGGAGTTCCTTGGGAGTTCCTCCCGGAGTTCCATAAGAAACTCCTGGAGGTATTCCTGAAGAACTTCTTAAGAATTGATAAAGGAATTCTCGAGAAATTCCTGGAGGAATTTCAGAAAAATTCCTGGAGGAATTTCAGAGAAATTCCTGGAGGAATTTCCGAGAAATTGCTGTAGGATGTAAGAATTTCCAAGCAATTCCTGTAGCAATTGCCTAGAAATTCCTGATGGATTTTCCGAGAAATTCCTGATGGACTTTCCGAGAAATTTCTGAAGGAATGTCCGAAAAATTCCTGGAGGAGTTCCCGGGAAATTCCTGAAGGAGTTTCCGAGAAATTGCTGGAGGAGTTTCCGAGAAATTCCCGGAAGAATTATAACCATCATATTCGATTTGGTTAATTTAGATGCTATGTGACCAATTTATCCCTTGATTGGTTGAAAAAAAGTTTCCGAGAAATTCCTGGAGGAATTTCCGAGAAATTCCTGGAGGAATTTCCGAAAAATTCCTGGAGGAATTTCCGGGAAATTCCTGGGGGAATTTCCGAGAAATTCCTGGAGGAGTTACCGAGAAATTCCTGGAGGAATTTGTAAAAATTTCCTGGAGGAATTTCCGAGAAATTCCTGAAGACATTTCAGAGAAATTTCTGGAGGAATTTCAGAAAAATTCCTGGAGGAATTTCCAAGAAATTCCTTGGGGAATTTCCTAAAAATTTCTGGAGGAGTTTCCGAGAAATTCTTGGAGGAATTTCCAAAAATATCCTGTAGGAATTTCCGAGAAATTCCTGGAGGAATTTCCGAGAAATTCCTGGAGGAATTTCCGAGAAATTCCTGGAGGAATTTCCGAGAAATTCCTGGAGCAATTTCCGAGAAATTCCTGGAGGAATTTGAGACAAATTCCTGGAGGAATTTCAGAGAAATTCCTGGAGGGATTTTAGAGAAATTCCTGGAAGAATTTCCGGGAAATTCCAGGAGGAATTTCCGAGAAATTCCTGGAGGAATTTCCGAGAAATTCCTGGAGGAATTTCCGAGAAATTCCTGGAGGAATTTCCAAGAAATTCCTGGAGGAATTTCCAAGAAGTTCCTGGAGGAATTTCCAAGAAATTCCTGGAGGAATTTCCGAGAAATTCCTGGAGGAATTTCCGAGAAATTCCTGGAGGAATTTCCGAGAAATTCCTGGAGGAATTTCCGAGAAATTCCTGGAGGAATTTCCAAGAAATTCCTGGAGGAATTTCCAAGAAATTCCTGGAGGAATTTCCAAGAAATTCCTGGAGGAATTTCCAAGAAATTCCTGGAGGAATTTCCAAAAAATTCCTGGAGGAATTTCCAAGAAATTCCTGGAGGAATTTCCAAGAAATTCCTGGAGGAATTTCCAAGAAATTCCTGGAGGAATTTCCAAGAAATTCCTGGAGGAATTTCCAAAAAATTCCTGGTGGAATTTCCAAGAAATTCCTGGAGGAATTTCCAAGAAATTCCTGGAGGAATTTCCGAGAAATTCCTGGAGGAATTTCCGAGAAATTCCTGGAGGAATTTCCGAGAAATTCCTGGAGCAATTTCCGAGAAATTCCTGGAGGAATTTGAGACAAATTCCTGGAGGAATTTCAGAGAAATTCCTGGAGGGATTTTAGAGAAATTCCTGGAAGAATTTCCGGGAAATTCCAGGAGGAATTTCCGAGAAATTCCTGGAGGAATTTCCGAGAAATTCCTGGAGGAATTTCCGAGAAATTCCTGGAGGAATTTCCGAGAAATTCCTGGAGGAATTTCCAAGAAATTCCTGGAGGAATTTCCAAGAAGTTCCTGGAGGAATTTCCAAGAAATTCCTGGAGGAATTTCCGAGAAATTCCTGGAGGAATTTCCAAGAAATTCCTGGAGGAATTTCCAAGAAATTCCTGGAGGAATTTCCAAGAAATTCCTGGAGGAATTTCCAAGAAATTCCTGGAGGAATTTACAAGAAATTCCTGGAGGAATTTCCAAGAAATTCCTGGATGAATTTCCAAGAAATTCCTGGATGAATTTCCAAGAAATTCCTGGTGGAATTTTCGAGAAATTCCTGGTGGAATTTCCGAGAAATTCCTGGTGGAATTTCCGAGAAATTCCTGGAGGAATTTCCGAGAAATTCCTGGTGGAATTTCCGAGAAATTACTGGTGGAATTTCCGAGAAATTCCTGGTGGAATTTCCGAGAAATTCCTGGAGGAATTTCCGAGAAATTCCTGGAGGAATTTCCGAGAAATTCCTGGAGGAATTTCCGAGAAATTCCTGGAGGAATTTCCGAGAAATTCCTGGTGGAATTTCCGAGAAATTCCTGGAGAAATTTCCGAGAAATTCCTGGAGGAATTTCCGAGAAATTCCTGGAGGAATTTCCGAGAAATTCCTGGAGGAATTTCCGAGAAATTCCTGGAGGAATTTCCGAGAAATTCCTGGAGGAATTTCCGAGAAATTCCTGGAGGAATTTCCGAGAAATTCCTGGAGGAATTTCCGATAAATTCCTCGAGGAATTTCCAAGAAATTCCTGGAGGAATTTCCGAGAAATTCCTGGAGGAATTTCCGAGAAATTCCTGGAGGAATTTCCGAGAAATTCCTGGAGGAATTTCCGAGAAATTCCTGGAGGAATTTCCGAGAAATTCCTGGAGGAATTTCCGAGAAATTCCTGGAGGAATTTCCGAGAAATTCCTGGAGGAATTTCCGAGAAATTCCTGGAGGAATTTCCGAGAAATTCCTGGAGGAATTTCCGAGAAATTCCTGGAGGAATTTCCGAGAAATTCCTGGAGGAATTTCCGAGAAATTCCTGGAGGAATTTCCGAGAAATTCCTGGAGGAATTTCCGAGAAATTCCTGGAGGAATTTCCGAGAAATTCCTGGAGGAATTTCCAAGAAATTCCTGGAGGAATTTCCAAGAAATTCCTGAAGGAATTTCCAAGAAATTCCTGAAGGAATTTCCAAGAAATTCCTGGAAGAATTTCCAAAAAATTCCTGGAGGAATTTCCAAGAAATTTCTGGAGGAATTTCCAAGAAATTCCTGGAGGAATTTCCAAGAAATTCCTGGAGGAATTTCCAAGAAATTCCTGGAGGAATTTCCAAGAAATTCCTGGTGGAATTTCCGAGAAATTCCTGGTGGAATTTCCGGGAAATTCCTGGAGGAATTTCCGAGAAATTCCTGGTGGAATTTCCGAGAAATTCCTGGAGGAATTTCCGAGAAATTCCTGGAGGAATTTCCGAGAAATTCCTAGAGGAACTTTCCGAGAAATTCCTGGAGGAATTTCCGAGAAATTCCTAGAGGAATTTCCGAGAAATTCCTAGAGGAATTTCTTGGGAATTTCCGAGAAATTCCCGAAGGAATTTCCTAAAAATTCCTGGAGGAATTTCCGAGAAATTCTTGAAGGGATTTCCGAGAAATTACTGGAGGAATTTCCGAGAAATTCCTGGAGGAATTTCCGAGAAATTCCTGGAGGAATTTCCGAGAAATTCCTGGAGGAATTTCCGAGAAATTCCTGGAGGAATTTCCGAGAAATTCCTGGAGGTATTTCCGAGAAATTCCTGGAGGAATTTCCGAGAAATTCCTGAAGGAATTTCCGAGAAATTCCTGAAGGAATTTCCGAGAAATTCCTGAAGGAATTTCCGAGAAATTCCTGGAGGAATTTCCGACAAATTCCTGGAGGAATTCCCGAGAAATTCCTGGATGAATTTCCGAGAAATTCCTGAAGGAATTTCCGAGAAATTCCTGAAGGAATTTCCGATAAATTCCTGAAGGAATTTCCGATAAATTCCTGAAGGAATTTCCGATAAATTCCTGAAGGAATTTCCGATAAATTCCTGAAGGAATTTCCGAGAAATTCCTGAAGAAATTTCCGAGAAATTCCTGAAGGAATTTCCGAGAAATTCCTGGAGGAATTTCCGAGAAATTCCTGGAGGAATTTCCGAGAAATTCCTGGAGGAATTTCCGAGAAATTCCTGGAGGAATTTCCGAGAAATTCCTGGAGGAATTTCCGAGAAATTCCTAGAGGAATTTCCGAGAAATTCCTGGAGGAATTTCCAAGAAATTCCTGGAGGAATTTCCAAGAAGTTCCTGGAGGAATTTCCAAGAAATTCCTGGAGGAATTTCCGAGAAATTCCTGGAGGAATTTCCAAGAAATTCCTGGAGGAATTTCCAAGAAATTCCTGGAGGAATTTCCAAGAAATTCCTGGAGGAATTTCCAAGAAATTCCTGGAGGAATTTCCAAGAAATTCCTGGAGGAATTTCCAAGAAATTCCTGGAGGAATTTCCAAGAAATTCCTGGAGGAATTTCCAAGAAATTCCTGGAGGAATTTCCAAGAAATTCCTGGAGGAATTTCCAAGAAATTCCTGGAGGAATTTCCAAGAAATTCCTGGAGGAATTTCCAAGAAATTCCTGGAGGAATTTCCAAGAAATTCCTGGAGGAATTTCCAAGAAATTCCTGGAGGAATTTCCAAGAAATTCCTGGAGGAATTTCCAAGAAATTCCTGGAGGAATTTCCAAGAAATTCCTGGAGGAATTTCCAAGAAATTCCTGGAGGAATTTCCAAGAAATTCCTGGAGGAATTTCCAAGAAATTCCTGGAGGAATTTCCAAGAAATTCCTGGAGGAATTTCCAAGAAATTCCTGGAGGAATTTCCAAGAAATTCCTGGAGGAATTTCCAAGAAATTCCTGGAGGAATTTCCAAGAAATTCCTGGATGAATTTCCAAGAAATTCCTGGATGAATTTCCAAGAAATTCCTGGTGGAATTTTCGAGAAATTCCTGGTGGAATTTCCGAGAAATTCCTGGTGGAATTCCCGAGAAATTCCTGGAGGAATTTCCGAGAAATTCCTGGTGGAATTTCCGAGAAATTCCTGGTGGAATTTCCGAGAAATTCCTGGTGGAATTTCCGAGAAATTCCTGGAGGAATTTCCGAGAAATTCCTGGAGGAATTTCCGAGAAATTCCTGGAGGAATTTCCGAGAAATTCCTGGAGGAATTTCCGAGAAATTCCTGGAGGAATTTCCGAGAAATTCCTGGAGGAATTTCCGAGAAATTCCTGGAGGAATTTCCGAGAAATTCCTGGAGGAATTTCCGAGAAATTCCTGGAGGAATTTCCGAGAAATTCCTGGAGGAATTTCCGAGAAATTCCTGGAGGAATTTCCGAGAAATTCCTGGAGGAATTTCCGAGAAATTCCTGGAGGAATTTCCAAGAAATTCCTGGAGGAATTTCCAAGAAATTCCTGGAGGAATTTCCGAGAAATTCCTGGAGGAATTTCCGAGAAATTCCTGGAGGAATGTCCGAGAAATTCCTGGAGGAATTTCCGAGAAATTCCTGGAGGAATTTCCGAGAAATTCCTGGAGGAATTTCCGAGAAATTCCTGGAGGAATTTCCGAGAAATTCCTGGAGGAATTTCCAAGAAATTCCTGGAGGAATTTCCAAGAAATTCCTGAAGGAATTTCCAAGAAATTCCTGAAGGAATTTCCAAGAAATTCCTGGAGGAATTTCCAAGAAATTCCTGGAGGAATTTCCAAGAAATTCCTGGAGGAATTTCCAAGAAATTCCTGGAGGAATTTCCAAGAAATTCCTGGAGGAATTTCCAAGAAATTCCTGGAGGAATTTCCAAGAAATTCCTGGAGGAATTTCCAAGAAATTCCTGGAGGAATTTCCAAGAAATTCCTGGAGGAATTTCCAAGAAATTCCTGGAGGAATTTCCAAGAAATTCCTGGAGGAATTTCCAAGAAATTCCTGGAGGAATTTCCAAGAAATTCCTGGAGGAATTTCCAAGAAATTCCTGGAGGAATTTCCAAGAAATTCCTGGAGGAATTTCCAAGAAATTCCTGGTGGAATTTCCGAGAAATTCCTGGTGGAATTTCCGGGAAATTCCTGGAGGAATTTCCGAGAAATTCCTGGTGGAATTTCCAAGAAATTCTTGGAGGAATTTCCGAGAAATTCCTGGAGGAATTTCCGAGAAATTCCTGGAGGAATTTCCGAGAAATTCCTGGAGGAATTTCCGAGAAATTCCTGGAGGAATTTCCGAGAAATTCCTGGAGGAATTTCCGAGAAATTCCTAGAGGAATTTCCGAGAAATTCCTGGAGGAATTTCCGAGAAATTCCTGGAGGAATTTCCGAGAAATTCCTGGAGGAATTTCCGAGAAATTCCTGGAGGAATTTCCGAGAAATTCCTGGAGGAATTTCCAAGAAATTCCTGGAGGAATTTCCGAGAAATTCCTGGAGGAATTTCCGAGAAATTCCTGGAGGAATTTCCGAGAAATTCCTGGAGGAATTTCCGAGAAATTCCTGGAGGAATTTCCGAGAAATTCCTGGAGGAATTTCCGAGAAATTCCTGGAGGAATTTCCGAGAAATTCCTGGAGGAATTTCCGAGAAATTCCTGGAGGAATTTCCGAGAAATTCCTGGAGGAATTTCCGAGAAATTCCTGGAGGAATTTCCGAGAAATTCCTGGAGGAATTTCCGAGAAATTCCTGGAAGAATTTCCTAGAAATTCCTGGAGGAATTTCCGAGAAATTCTTGGTGGAATTTCCGAGAAATTCCTGGTGGAATTTCCGAGAAATTCCTGGTGGAATTTCCGAGAAATTCCTGAAGGAGTTTCCGAGAAAATCCTGGAGGAATTTCCGAGAAATTCCTGGAGGAGTTTTCGAGAAATTCCTGGAGGAATTTCCGATAAATTCCTGGAGGAATTTCTGATAAATTCCTGAAGAAATTTCTGATAAATTCCTAGAGGAATTTCCGAGAAATTCGTGTAGGAATTTCCGAGAAATTCGTGTAGGAAATTCGTAGAAATTCCGGAAGGAATGTCCGAGAAATTCCTGGAAAGTAGTTTCCGAGAAATTCCTGGAGGAATTTCCGAGAAATTCCTGAAGGAATTTCCGAGAAATTCCTGAAGGAATTTCCGAGAAATTCCTGAAGGAATTCCCGAGAAATTCCTAAAGGAATTTCCGAGAATTTCCTGGAGGAATTTCCGAGAATTTCCTGGAGGAATTTCCAAGAAATTCCTGCAGGAATTTCCGAGAAATTTCTAGAGGAATTTCCGAGAAATTTCTGGAGGAATTTCCGAAAAATTTCTGGAGGAATTTACGAGAAATTCCTGGAGGAATTTCCGAAAATTCTTGAAGAAATTTCAGAGAAATTCTTGAAGGAATTTCCGAGAAATTCCTGGAGGAATTTCCGAGAAATTCCTGGAGGAATTTCCGAGACAGACCAAAAGATAATTTTTGATACGCTGGGTATTCAACTGTCATTGTGTTCAGCCGTTGACACCATTAACCAGCTATTGTCCAGCTAATACTCTCACTGTTCAACATTCATTGTTACTTGGGACACTATATTTTCATAAAAAAGTGGTACAAATTTATACGTAAACAAAATGAGAAGAATGAAATTTGAAAGCTTAGAGGATTTTTGTTAATCTGCTTAATTTGACAAGTGCCCAAAATAGGCCCCCTGTATAAATGGCTCCAGATTCTACTTAAATAAAATTCTATAGAAAGTTGCGAAAGGGAGGTTTGAGTTTACAAAAAGAAAAAAAAACTCGAAAAAAAAAACTCGCCTACTTTACGAAGAAATGCAGCCTTTAATCTTCATTCCATCGCGGTAAGCACGATTGATTTTTTTTTTCGCATCGCCTACTCATTTCCACTCTGAACGGAATTATAGGTTAACCTCGGTGACCTCTTAGCTGACTATTGAACCGTTCACTATGCCGGCCGTCCTATAATCCACCCAGTAGAACGATTGTCCACAAATAATCACCAAGTAAATGCCAACGCTTTGATTGGATGTCACGTTTCGGAGTTTGCTTAACTTTCGTTGGAATCGTTGCCGCTTCCCCCAGTGGTAGACAAACAAAATCGAAAAAAATCGGTTTTCATTTCCACGACGTTTTCGCACAAGTCGCGACGTTCACTTTGACATAGGTAGTAACGAACAAGGTACCTTCAGCCAAGCGCAATCTGATAGCTGTCACGTGCGATTCGGTCGTTGAAGTTTACGTCTCCACGGGGAACGAAAGTTTTCCGAGAATCTTCCTTCCAATCTGGTTATTACTACAAACAGTGAAACTAGCTTACTTCGATCCAAATCCCGGTAAGAAATTGATGCGAATTGACTGGAAGTTGAACTGGAAGTAACGGATGACTCGATATCGAATCAGGTAGAATTCACTGTAATTAGATTTTACACCTCCCATCCCTCAGCACAACGTTTCCATCTAGGTACCTTCATCCACGGAAACTAGGGGGTGATTAATTTCCATTTAGCTACAGAAGCAATGTTTGAAGAACTCTCGGTTTTCAATCCACCAATCCCCCAAGTCATAGCCTCATAGCCATCGCCACCGTCATCGAGGACGAACTCGCGCGAAAAACTTTATCTTTGCTCGATAAATATTTTCTTAACCATGAGGCTGACGGCAAGGAGTACCCTATATAAACAAAACGTTCGATACCCGGCATGCTTTGATGAGTTGCTTTAATTTAGTGTTCGTTTGCACGAACACGAGTAGTTCGTTGTAGTTTTGACATTTGATGTCTGAACATGAGTTAACCTTACAAAAAAACAAGTTTATACTCAAATCGGTTAAATTTTTTGCTCGGGTCGTCACCTTAATCATCGTAAAGAAGTAGATGGAAACCTATCGAAAGTTTCGTTTCAGTTCAGTGGATTGAGATAGGCTCTGTTTATTAAGTTAGTCTTTCATTTTGAAGAAGCTTTGCGCGTGGATTTGAGGCACAGCAGGCCTGAAGCCAATCATGCTTTAAAAATCGCGAAACGAAAGACGATGAATTGAGTTTTGGGTTTTAAAGTATTCCAAGAACTTGTGACGTTGCAGATTGATAAGTTTTCTGTTTTTTTTTTTATTTCAAGAAATGATAACAGTAAACTTTCCGCGAAATTCTTGGAGGAATTACCAGAAATTCCTGGAGGAATTTCCAAGAAATTTCTGAAGGAATTTCTGAGAAACTCCTGGAGGAATTTCCGATAAATTCCTGGAGGAATTTTCGATAAATTCCTGGAGAAACTTCCGAGAAATTCCTGGAGTGATTTCCGAGAAAATCCTGGCAAAATTTCCTAGAAATTCCTGTAGGAATTTCCGAGAAATTTCTGGAAAGATTTTCGAGAAATCTTTGGAGGAATTTCCGAGAAATTCCTGGAGGAATTTCCGCGAAATTCCTGGAGGAACTTCAGAGAAATTTCTGGAGGAATTGCCGAGAAACTCCCGGAAGAATTTCCGAGAAATTCTTGAAAGAATTTCCGAGAACTTCCTGGAGGAACTTCCGAGAAATTCCTGGAGGAATTTCCGAGAATTCCGGGAGGAATATCCGAGAAATTCCTGGAGGAGTTTCCGAGAAACTCCTGGAGGAATTTCCGAGAAATTCCTGGAAGAATTTCCAAGAAATTCCTGGAGTAATTTCCGAGACACTCCTGAAGGAATTTCCGAGAAACTCCTGGATCAATTTCCGAGATATTCCTGGAGAAATTTCCGAGAAATTCCGTGAGGAATTTCCGAGATATTTCTGGAGGAATTTCCGAGAAATTCCTGGAGGTATTTCCGAGAAATTCCTGGAGGTATTTTCGAGAAATTCCTGGAGGAATTTCCTAGAAATTCCCGGAGGAATTCTCGAGAAATACCCGGAGGAATTTCCGAGAAATTTTCGGAGGAATTTCCGAGAAATTCCCGGAGGAATTTCCGAGAAATTCCCGGTGGAATTTCCGAGAAATTCCTAGAGGAATTTCCGAAAAATCCCTGGAGGAATTTCCAAGAAATCCCTGGAGGTATTTCCGAGAAATCCCTGGAGGAATTTCCGAGAAATTCCTGGAGAAATTTCCGAGAAATTCCAGAAGGGATTTCCGAGAATTTCCTGGAGTAATTTCCGAGAAATTTCCGAGAAATTCCCGGAGGAATTCCCGAAAAATACCCGGAGATTCCCGAAAAATACCCGGAAATTTCGGAGGAATTTCCGAGAAATTCCCGGAGATATTTCCGAGAAATTACCGGAGGAATTTCCGAGAAGTTTCTGTGGAAATTTCCGAGAAGTTCCTGTAGGAATTTCCGAGAAATTCCTGGAGGAATTTCCGAGATATTCCTGGAGGAATTTCCGAGATATTCCTGAAGGAATTTCCGAGGAATTCCTGGAGGAATGTCCGAGGAATTCCTGGAGAAATTTCCGAAGAATTCCTGCAGGAATTTCCGAGGAATTCCAGGAGGAATTTCCGAGGAATTCCTGGAGGAATTTCCGAGAAATTCCTGGAGAAATTTCCGAGGAATTCCTGGAGAAACTTCCGAGAAATTCCTGGAGGATTTTCCGAGTTATTCCTGGATCAATTTCCGAGATATTCCTGGATCAATTTCCGAGATATTCCTGGATCAATTTCCGAGAAATTCCTGAAGGAATTTCCGAGAAATTCCTGTAGGAATTTCCGAGAAATTCCTGTAGGAATTTCCGAGAAATTCCTGTAGGAAATTCCGAGAAATTCCTGTAGGAATTTCCGAGAAATTCCTTTAGAAATTTCCGAGAAATTCCTGTAGGAATTTCCGAGAAATTCCTGTAGGAATTTCCGAGAAATTCCTGTAGGAATTTCCGAGAAATTCCTGTAGGAATTTCCGAGAAATTCCTGGAGGAATTTCCGAGAAATTCCTGGAGGAATTTCCGAGAAATTCCTGGAGGAATTTCCGAGAAATTCCTGTAGGAATTTCCGAGAAATTCATGTAGGAATTTCCGAGAAATTCATGTAGGAATTTCCGAGAAATTCCTGTAGGAATTTCCACGAGATTCCTGAAGGAATTTCCACGAAATTCCTGTAGGAATTTCCACGAAATTCCTGGAGGAATTTCCACGAAATTCCTGGAGGAATTTCCGAGAAATTTCTGGAGGAATTTCCGAGAAATTTCTGGAGGAATTTCCGAGAAATTCCTGGAGGAATTTCCGAGAAATTCCTGGAGGAATTTCCGAGAAATTCCTAGAGGAATTTCCGAGAAATTCCTGGAGGAATTTCCGAGAAATTCCTGGAGGAATTTCCGAGAAATTCCTGGAGGAATTTCCGAGAAATTCCTGGAGGAATTTCCGAAAAACTCCAGGAGGATTTTCCGAGAAAATCCTGGAGGATTTTCCGAGAAATTCCAGGAGGAATTTCCGAGAAATTCCTGGAGGAATTTCCACGAAATTCCTGTAGCAATTTCCACGAAATTCCTGTAGGAATTTCCACGAAATTCCTGGAGGAATTTCCGAGAAATTTCTGGAGGAATTTCCGAGAAATTCCTGGAGGAATTTCCGATAAATTCCTGGAGGAATTTCCGAGAAATTCCTGGAGGAATTTCCGAGAAATTCCTGGAGGAATATCCGAGAAATTCCTGGAGGAATTCCCAAGAAATTCCTGGAAGAATTTCCAAGAAATTCCTGGAGGAATTTCCAAGAAATTCCTGGAAGAATTTCCAAGAAATTCCTGGAGGAATTTCCAAGAAATTCCTGGAGGAATTTCCAAGAAATTCCTGGAGGAATTTCCAAGAAATTCCTGGAGGAATTTCCAAGAAATTCCTGGAGGAATTTCCAAGAAATTCCTGGAGGAATTTCCAAGAAATTCCTGGAGGAATTTCAAAGAAATTCCTGGAGGAATTTCCAAGAAATTCCTGGAGGAATTTCCAAGAAATTCCTGGAGGAATTTCCAAGAAATTCCTGGAGGAATTTCCAAGAAATTCCTGGAGGAATTTCCAAGAAATTCCTAGAGGAATTTCCAAGAAATTCCTGGAGGAAATTTCGAGAAATTCCTGGAGGAATTTTCAAGAAATTCCTGGAGAAATTTCCAAGAATTTCCTGGAGGAATTTCCAAGAAATTCCTGGAGGAATTTCCAAGAAATTCCTGGAGGAATTTCCAAGAAATTCCTGGAGGAATTTCCAAGAAATTCCTGGAGGAATTTCCAAGAAATTCCTGGAGGAATTTCCAAGAAATTCCTGGAGGAATTTCCGTGAAATTCCTGGAGGAATTTCCGCGAAATTCCTGGAGGAATTTCCGCGAAATTCCTGGAGGAATTTCCGCGAAATTCCTGGAGGAATTTCCGCGAAATTCCTGGAGGAATTTCCGCGAAATTCCTGGAGGAATTTCCGCGAAATTCCTGGAGGAATTTCCGCGAAATTCCTGGAGGAATTTCCGCGAAATTTCCGGAAGAATTTCCTAGAAATACCTGGAGAAATTTCCAAGAAATTCCTGAAGGAATTTCCGAGAAATGCCTGAGAAATTCCTGGAGGAATTTTCGAGAAATTTCTGGAGGAATTTCCGAGAAATTCTCGAAGGAATTTCCGAGAAATTCCCGAAGGAATTTCCGAGAAATTCCCGAAGGAATTTCCGAGAAATTCCCGAAGGAATTTCCGAGAAATTCCCGAAGGAATTTCCGAGAAATTCCCGAAGGAATTTCCGAGAAATTCCTGGAGGAATTTCCGAGATATTCCTGGAGGAGTTTCAGAGAAATTCCTGGAGGAATTTCCGAGAAATTCCGGGAGGAATTTCCGAGATATTTCTGGAGGAATTTCCGAGAAATTCCTGGAGGTATTCCCGAGAAATTCCTGGAGGAATTTCCGAGAAATTCCTGGAGGAATTTCCGAGAAATTCCTGGAGGAATTTCCGACAAATCCCTAGAGGAATTTCCGACAAAGCCCTGGAGGAATTTCCGACAAATTCCTGGAAGAATTCCGACAAATTCCTGGAAGAATTCCGACAAATTCCTGAAAGAATTAACGAGAAATTCCTGGAGAAATTTCCGAGAAATTCCTGGAGAAATTTCCGAGAAATTCCTAGAAGAACTTCCGAGAAATTCCTGGAGGAATTTCCGAGACATTCCTGGAGGTATTTCCAAGAAATTCCTGGAGAAATTTCCGATAAATCCCTGGAGGAATTTCCGACAAATTCCTGGAAGAATTCCGACAAATTCCTGAAGGAATTTACGAGAAATACCTGGAGAAATTTCCGATAAATTCCTGGAGAAATTTCCGAGAAATTCCTAGAAGAATTTCCGAAAGATTCCAGGAGGAATCTCCAAAAATTCCTGGAGGAATTTCCGAGAAATTCCTGGAGAAATTTCCGAGAAATTCCTGGAGAAATTTCCGAGAAATTCCTGGAGAAATTTCAGAGAATTTCCTGGAGGAATTTCCGAGAACTTCCTGACGGAAATTCCGAGAACCTCATGAAGGAATTTCCGAGTAATTTCTGAAGGAATTTCCGAGAAATTCTTGGAGGAATTTCCGAAAACTTTCTGAAGGAGTTTTTTCCGAGAACTTCATGAAGGAATTTCCGAGAAATTCCTGGAGGAATTTCCGAGAAATTCCTGGAGGAATTTCCGAGAAATTCCCAAGCAACTGCAGAAGTGATTCCTGAGGAATTCCTGAAGGAATTCCTGGAGAAACTCTTGAAAGAATTCCCGAGGAACTCCTGCTAGAATTTCCGAATAACTTCTAAAGAGATTCCTGAAGAACGCGAGAAGAAATTATGAAAATATCCGTAGTGGAATTCCTGGGTAACTGCAGGAAGAATTCCCAAGGAAGAACATTATGAAGAACTTCTAAATGAAACTCCGAGAGGAATTCCTACGATTTGTCTGGAGGAATTCCTGAGAAACTCCAGGAAGTATTCCCAAGGATCTTCTGGAGATATTTCCAAGCATCTTCTGAAGGAATTTCCAAAGAAGGTATTCCCGAGAAACTCCTGGAAGAATTTCCGAGGAACACCTGAAGGATGTCCCGATCAACTCTTGGAGGAATTCCTGAGAAACTCCCTGAGAAGTTCCCGGGTTACTCTTCAACGTATTCTCGAAAAAACTCCTAGAGGAATTGCTGAGGATATTCTGGAATAGTTACCAAGGAACTCTTGGAGGTATATTGAAGAATCTTCTGGAGGTATTCCCAAGACTCTTTTGAAAAAAAATCCCAAAGGACTCCAAGAGGAATTTCTTTAAAAAAAACACCTGGAGGAACTTTCAAGGAACTTCAGAATGAATTTCTTAAAAATCTCCTGGAGGAATTTCTGAGAATTTTCTGGAGGAAAACCTGAAATTTTTTTGGAGGAATTTCCGAGAAACTCCTGAATGAAATCCCATGGAAGTCCTGGAGAAGTTCCCATGAATTTCCGGGGAACTCCTGGAGAGAATTTCGAGATACTCCTGAAATAATATCAAGGAACAACTCGAGGAATTTACAAAAAAATCTTGCAGGAACTCCCAAGGAACTTCTGGAAGATTTCTCAAGGAATCCCCAAAGAACTGCTGAAGAAATTTCTGAGGAACTCCAGAAGGAATTCCTGAAGATCACCAAGAAAAATCCTTGAGGATCTTCTGGAGGAATTCCCAAAAAAAAACTCCTGGAGGAATTTCCCAGGAACTCCTCGAGGTGTTTCCGCATAACTTCAGGAGTAATTCCCGAAGAACTCTCAGGGAGAACTCCTGTGGACCTCCTAGTTCAAGGTAAATTCTGACCGACAGAACTCATTTGAAGAATCTCACAAAGAATTCTTGTTTTCATATTTTAACCTTCATCCAGCCAACGTACATTTTCCACCTTCAGAAAAGCACAAAAATGGTCATAACTTTTTTGTTTTTCGATGGATTTTGATGAAATTCTCACAACTTCCCGAAAAACTCTCCTAGTTTATGATGCCGGGGACATGGGTGCCTGGTCCACATGGTTCCGGAATTATTCCGGATTGTCTTGGGGTACCAAAATTGGCCACATACATTGCGCAACGTATATCTCAAGATCTCGATGAGGTAGAAGTATAGTGTCTTCGGCGAATTTGTTCAGCAGGTTAAGAACGAACTGGCGACGGCGACTTTGGTTCGCGATTCGGCCGCTAGGCGGCGCCAGTGTCAAAAATGTTCAAACCCTCATATCTCAGAAACCGGATTAGATAGAATGATGCTGTCTTCGGTAATATTCTTCAGCAAGCTCAGAACTATCTGATAGTAAAGTCTTTGGTTTGGGATTTGTCCGCTAGGTGGCGCATTGTGTTTGAAAATTTCAAACACGTATTTCTCGATACCATAATGAGATACAAGCACGCTGTTTTCAGCAAAGTTGTTCAGCAGGCTAAGAACTATCTGGCAATGGCGTCTTGGGTTCGCGAATCGTCCGCTAGGTGGCACCAGGGTAAAAAATCTTCAATCTTCTATATCTCAGAATCCTGATAAGATAGAATGATGCCGTTTTCAACAAAGTTCTTCAGCAAGATAAAAACTGTCTGATAGACAGTCTGATTCGTGATTTATTGGCTGGGTGGCACCTTATGTATAATATTCAAACACGTGTATCTCGTTACTGTAATTAGCTAAAAGCATGGTGTTTTCTGAAAAATTGTTTGGCAGGTTGAGATCTATCATGCAATGGCGACGCTAGGTGACACAAGCAATCAAAACATCCGAACAATTTTATCTCAAAGATCGGAAAACGTCCAGCAAATTGTTCCGAAATTCAAGAGGAATTAAGACGTATCTGGTGTCCTTGGTTCTGATATTATTCGATAAGTCCGCTTAGTATTAAGAAAATATTTGAATGAACAATGAACAAGAAGTATCCCATTTTCAGCATAGCTGTTCAGCAAGCGAAGAGCCATTTGGAATGATTGTAGACGGTCGAGTACGATGGTACAAGAGAGAATATTGACGGTTTTCCCCCTTATCGAACGCGACGATTTCAATCCGTCGCGGATGAAACCGTCGCCAGAGTCGTCGCAGCCAATCAGCACGCGGGAGTCTGACGTTTCTTCGATCTCACTAACACAAACAGCAGCATAGGTGGTGCTTGATTCGTTGCGATGATTCAGAAATGCCGACTGGAAGTTGGCAGCGCGTATTGTTATAGAAGCAACATACAATACTTGAACACCCTCTTTGACCCCCTGCAGACAAATTTTGTCGCCCTACAATATTGCTTCTTTTGTTTCGTTTTTTTCTTCCGGGAATGTCTCCGGGGGTTTGTATAGGAACTCTTCCGTGAATTTTTCCAAGAATTTCCCCAGGAATTCTACCTGGAATTTATCCAGGAATTCCTCAAGAACTTTCTCCAGGATTTTTTTCAGGAAATCTTCCGGGAATTCTTCTAGGAAATCCTCCAAGAATTCCTCCGGGGATTCCTCCAGGGATTCCTCCGAAAGTTTCCCCAGGATTTCATCTAGGACTTCCATCAGGAACTACTTCAGGAACTCCTTCGGCAATTTCTGCAGGAATTCTTCTGGGAATTTTTCCAGGAATTCCTCCGGACTTTTTTACCAAGATTTTCTCCAAAAAAATCACTGAGAATTTCCCCAGGAATTCGTCCATGAGTGCCTCCGAGAATTCTTTCATGAACTCCTTCGGGAATTTCTTTAGGAGTTCCTCCGGGATGTTCTATAGAAATTCCTCCAAGAATTTCTCTAGGAATTTCTCCGGGAATTTTTCCAGGAGTTTCTTCCGGAATATATATCCGGAAATTTTCTAAGGAAAACTGTCGGTTTTATTTTTCAAGAAAATCCTCTGGGAATTTCTCCAGGATTCTTTTCAGGAAGTCTTTCGGGTTTTTTTTTTCTCACAAAACCCGCAAGAATTTCTCCCGTAATTACTCTAGGACTTCTTTAACGAATACCTCCGGGAGTTTATCCTGTAATTCCTCCGGGAATTTCTCCAGGAATTCCTCCGAGAATGTCTCCGGGAATTTCTCCAGGAAATCCTTCAGGAATTATTTTGGATATTTCTTCTGGATATCTTCCAGAAAATCCTCCAGGAATTCTTTCAGGAATTCCTCCGGGGACTCTTCTGAAATTTCTCCGGGAATTTTTAAAGGAACTCTTCGAGATTTTCTCGGAAAATCCTCTGGAAATTTCACCAAGTATTCCTCTGAGAATCCTTCTAGGATTTCCCCCAGGAATTCCACAGGAAATTTCTCTAGGAATTTCTCCGGTAATTTCTCCAGCAATTCCTCTGGAAAATTCTTTAGGAAAACCTCCTTCCTGGGGGATTCCCCTCAAGAAAATTCCTGGAAGAATCTATGCAGGAATCCCCTGAGAGAATTCCTGGAAGAATCCTCGGGAGAATTCCTGGAGAAATATCCGAAAGAATGCCTGGAAATAATCCCGGAAAAGTCCTGGAGAAATTTCTGAAGGAATCACCGGAGGAATTGCTGATGGGAGTCTTAGAAGAATTCCCGGAGAAATTCCTGGAGGGAGTCGTGAAGAAATTCCTAGTGGAATTCTAGGAAAAATTTCTGAAGGATTTCCTGAAGAAATTCCTAGGAATTCCTGGAGAAATTCCTAGAGGAATTCCTGGAGAAATTCCCAGGACTCCTGGAGAAATTCTCAGAAGGGTTTTCTGAGAAAAAAAAACACGGAAGAATTTCTGGAGAAATTCCCAGTGGATTTTTTTAAACTTAAGTTTTCCTGAAGAAATTCCCGGTGGAATTCCTGGAAAAAAATCTGGATAATTTCTTAAAGAAATTTCCGAAGCAATTCCTGGCGGATTTCCTGAAGAAATTCCCGAAGGAATTCCTGGAGACATTCCTGGAGAAACTTCTAGAAAAATTCTCGGAGAAATCCAGCCTGGAAAAATTCTTGAAAGAATTCCTTAGGAAAATTCCGGAGCAAATCATGGAGTAATTTCCGAAGGAACTCATGGAGGTATTCATGGGAAAATTCTCTGAGGAAATCCGGAGGAATTCCTGGAGAACTCCTGAAGAAATTATCAGATGAATTCCTGGGGAAATTACCGAAGGAAGTCCTGAAGGAATCTCCGCAGGAGTTCCTGATGTGGATCCTAGAGGATCTCCTGAACAAATTTCCGGAAGAATTCCAAGAGACATTTCCAAAGGAATTCCTAGAGAAATTCCCGAAGAAATTCCTGGAAAAATTCCCGGAAGAGTTCCCGGAAGAAAAAACGGAGCAATATTGTGGGGTGACGAAATTTGTCTGCAGGGGGCCAAAGACGGTGTACCAAATAACCTAGCGAATAACTCACGAATCAAAGACTCAACTATCAGACAGTTTTTATCTTGCTGAAGAACTTTGTTGAAAACGGCATTATTCTATCTTATCAGGATTCTGAGACATAGAAGTTTGAAGATTTTTTACCCTGGTGCCACCTAGCGGACGATTCGCGAACCAAAGACGCCATTGCCAGATAGTTCTTAGCCTGCTGAACAACTTTGCTGAAAACGGCGTGCTTGTATCTCATTAGGGTATCGAGATATACGCGTTTGAAATTCAAACACAATGCGCCACCTAGCGGACAAATCCCAAACCAAAGACTTTACTATCAGATAGTTCTGAGCTTGCTGAAGAATATTGCCGAAGACAGCATCATTCTATCTTATCCGGTTTCTGAGATATGAGGGTTTGAACATTTTTGACACTGGCGCCGCCTAGCGGCCGAATCGCGAACCAAAGTCGACGTTGCCAGTTCGTTCTTAACCTGCTGAACAAATTCGCCGAAGACACTATACTTCTACCTCATCGGGATCTTGAGATATACGTTGCGCAATGTATGTGGCCAATTTTGGTACCCCAAGACAATCCGGAATAATTCCGGAACCATGTGGACCAGGCACCCATGTCCCCGGCATCATAAACTAGGAGAGTTTTTCGGGAAGTTGTGAGAATTTCATCAAAATCCATCGAAAAACAAAAAAGTTATGACCATTTTTGTGCTTTTCTGAAGGTGGAAAATGTACGTTGGCTGGATGAAGGTTAAGGAAAGATTAGAGGAGTAGCAGAATGAGGTATCACGAAATACTACTGAAGCAATTCTAGAATACCGGTTTTACGCAATCCTTCAAAGGTCGGAAGCTGTCCTGGCCACGTCCTTGCAGCAGCTGAAGGATGGGAATGGAAAATTGTTTGGATACCAAAGAAAGGTATGTAAAGACCTCTACGTCCTCTCAGGGATGTCATGTGCCATGAGAACTTGGGAGTTGTTGTAGAAGGGTTAAGTCCATAGGATATGGTTGGTCAACTTTTAGGCACCAAAACGATATACAAGAACAAACTCACCAAATAATACGAATTCCAGTGCTCTCAAGACGAAATTGTTGACTTTCATTTACATTTCCCGGGCACCCAGCAGTAATATCACTAGAAATTACACGGAAATCACGTGAATGTGAAGATGAATTCGGGCAAGCCCGATGGAAATAAGACAAACTCTCACAACAATCGCGAATTATCCTACTCAACTCTACGTAATCCGCTAAATCGTCAGGTGAGAGACATATGGTAAATACCGAAAATCAATTTGCAAACACTTTTCGAGGTAAAATTTCCGGAACGAATAGCACCACCAGCCGTTTCTCAATTCGGTTGTCAATATATTCAAAACAACGCAGAGCAACGGAAACGCGTGACAGTTATAAAAACGCAGCCGCTCGCGCGCACAGCCTGCTACGACCTTCCCAAGAGGGGCTGACATAAGAGAAAATCAAAATGTATGTGTGCAACATATCAGTAACAAATTTTGAAAACGACGTATAATCAATGTTGTAGCAAAATTCAAAATTTGTTACTGATATGAACTTTTGAAGCAACTATTTTAGGGTGATCCCTGAAAATCGAGTATCATTTAAGTATACAATTATATACAATTATTTTGGAAAGAAAAAGCTTTGATAAAATCAATGACAACGACAATGCTTGGATGCACGGGATGATCAAACAAAACGCAGTAGACGTGATGGAATTTACTGGGATAGTAAAAATATAAACGATCAGAGTTAGGTATATAAAAACGAAGAACTCTGCATTTTTTCTGAAGCATTCAAGTGCAGGTTTAGTCATTTGCATACTGCAAAACATACACCGACGATACATTGAAAATATGTTTTCAATTCACGATAATAATGATAATAGTTCATAGTAATTTAGTTCAACATAATTTGCAGACTGGAAAATAATCATGTTCCCGATTTTTGCTCTCCAGCGCACCGTCGACCCGACATTGCGTTAACCATCCTCAAATTACAGCACATGCACTGAATCACCTATTCACATCTCCTATACAGAGAAAAAACACATCATTGCTATCTAGTAAACGGAGTAAGCCAATTTGTATAAATTCAGGCGTCCTTTCACACACTGCGTGTATGTATCCTCGATTCCACTTTTTTCCGTAACGAGTTTTCCACTCGTGAGAGTCTTCGCAACAGCAAGCCGTCCCATTCGACTCTTCGGTGTCTCTTTAACCGCTTTAAAGCAATTCCCGGTAGCACCTGTTGCACTTGTCGCCTGTGCCTTAATAAATTCGTTTTGTACCTACAATTTTATCAAGTTCACCATACCAACTACTCGCGGGTTTTTCACATAACACTGCATTGTCTGAAACCCAGTAGGCCTTGGCCTTGGCCTTGACACCATGGTGCACTTCGTATTACCAATCACCCGGCCTACCCGGATCGAAAAATATAAAAACTAAAGCGAAACTAAAGCTCAGTTACCCACCGAGTATGATAGCTTTTATCACCACCGAACACCTGTTCCCAAGCTGAAACGTGACCACGTTCGTTACACTTTGCAACTTTTTTCGCACCAACCACGAAAACGACCGCACCGAATCGCTGCTCGACAGCAACTGAAACTGAACTGAACTGAACTACTGATAACGAGTAGTCGATGGATGGTTGAAACACCCAACTTTGCGGCGGGTCGGCACTCAGTCACTCACTCGCAGCGCACACCGCTTGCTATCCATCCCGTTCGCACACTCTGTGTTAGCAACTGTATGGTTGCTATGCAAGGAAAATCCGAAGGTTGCTCCGTTTAGGCGCGGAACTCTCATCTACTCCCCTGACTACTAGACCTGGCTGGGCCCTTTCGGGGGGTGGTTTTGTTTCCGTTGAATTTGTCTCTGTGCTTTGGAAGCTTTAAAGAAGGCGATTACTACAGATGTGTGTTCTCTACGTTACATTTGATGAAGATTGGCACTTTTTTGGGGCTTTTGCAGCAGTTATGGTTTCCGTTTTGGATTGATTAATGTTCACGCTCTGTGTACGAGGGTCAAATAAAAGAGGGAGGTGAAGTTGATAAATAGATTTAACCCATTAGGAACGCGGTGCAAGTGTAAATTTTCTCGGCTTAAGTGCGGAGTCATCGGCAATGTTGGTCGAGACATCCGATAATGAACTGGATGCTTCTGGACTTACCCACAAGGTGGTGCTAATAAGTGTTATAATATCTTAACTTCAGAACTTTAAGAATGAGACTGCATCCAAAATTCCGTCTTTCACAAGACTCAGACCAAATAGAAGTATTTCGTTAGTTCTACTTAGTCATATGCGCTAATTCCCGTCATATCAGACCAAAACTAATCAACTATTCATCTATGTATCTACCTAGAACTAAGACGTTCATAAATGATATTCAAGGTTCAAAATTCTGCTGGAAATCATCCATTCAAATGCGAAACTCAACACGAAAAGTGTGTTCATCCATAAAAATTGCCGGCGGCGGTGGTGGCGATGCTGGCAGAGCACAATGTGAATGTCCGTTCCACAGATAAGCTGTCTCTCTTTATCATCCCCCTGGATGGGTTTCTCATATTTCGTTCAACTTTAGTATACGCAACACGGCAACTCTTTCTAGTAGTCTGGCTGACGCGCGTGGAATGTGCTTTTGATCTTGATTCGCTTCGCGCGTTTTGGCGCATGAATGTAACACCGTGGCATAATGCTTTATAGCACGTTTCTATAGGAAGGTGCAGCCCAGTCTAGGAAAATCAACTATAACTAGAACTGTTAAAAAAAAATCGATTTACTCAACATTTGATTTGTTTGCAAAACCTGTTCACTAAATTCTGAGGAAGAGTGAATCGCCAGATGATTCGAGAAAACAGGAACTGTTAGAATTTGAGTAGGCTTTGTTTTTATTTTCATATCTTAGGACAGCCTGTGGTAGCCGCGTGTGATAAGCACAAGAGTGTATAACGAACTGACTATTCGGCTGCTGCGCAGCAGAGCATGTACCGACTGTCGCCGCCGCACAGTTGCATGTATGCACACGATTGCAATGTATAAAGGTGCGCGGATAAGACACTCGTCACCACATCCCCCTTTCTTTATTCTACATTTGTCAAATAGTTCAAACTTTTTCAGGCGCAATTGTGTTTTAAAAGCTGTGCTCTAGTGAAGTGATCTGAACACGATTCTGATTACAAATGGACATGGGGACTGATCAACAATAGAATAATTCAAAGCAGTATTGTTACAATAGGTGTTTGGTACTGTATGATTTTCTGATCATTGCACCAGTCAGCATTTCATAATACCTGTTACGACAAATGTTAATCCTTCATTCACTTGTGTTGTTGTTGAAGCAAGTCTTCTATTGCATTTTGTCTGCTCTTTCTCCCCCTCCATATTTCCCAAAAAAAAAACACTTTTTTCTGGTTTTAAAGATTATTTGTCAATGGATTCAAATTGACTCTGCTTTGCTGTGTTACCTACTGAGTTTGTAGAGATAGGAGTGAAACAGCACAAATATTTCCTCATATCTTTTGAGAAAAAGGAACACCCACTGATATAATACAGCAACTATTCTTCTCTCCATTGATGTGCACTCAAAATATTCGGTTAAACACGCCCAAATGCATTATACAAGCGAAATCTATCTTACTGGACAAGTTGTGCCAAGATGGGATCTTACATCCATAAGCAATCGTAACATTTATGGAGGAACTCCAATAATCATCGATTCATTTATTCCCCATTGACATTGATTGTGTATTTTTGCCAGGAACATTCAGGATTTTTTTTTAAATAGCATATAAAATACACTACACCGTCTTCAACCAGAGGTTGTACACAGACTGAACAAGCACTATCATTAGGCAACGGACAACACAAATAAGACCCAGTGGACAATTTTCCGTTTGACGAAACGTTTTCTTCGATAGGAGCGGGAATCGAACCCTCACTCCGCGGCTTACGACACGCCTAGCCGACTGACGGTGCTAGGTTTGCCGTAATAGCAATTCTTTATGCTTGTTCTTATTTAGTATGTACCTGCCTTTATTCCTCGGGACTGTTATTATTTGATCGTATATTTTCATTGCACGATAAGAAGGATTTATTCTCTCGAATTGCACACTATTCCTTAGTTTCCACAGTTATCATATTTCGAGCACATATATTTGACCAGTTATAATTTCTCTCGTTCAACATGTTGATAAACTGCTTCCAATCGTCTGAAAATTTAAGTGCTTTTGAATTCTTTTCAACTCAAAGGAAAAGTACAGCCTGCTATTAATTAATGGTCCAATATATTGATTATTTCTTCGGAGTCGTTATGGCGTAATCATTCTAAAACTCAGTCTATCGTATTAGTCTCGTTATATAAGATCTATATAACCCAAGTGTTCCGATGTTGACAATAATACTAGCTCATTTCCACAGAATCCATGTAGGAATCCTCGCTGACGCATCCTTTGGGATTTTTTTCTTATGCTACCCTTCTAAGTAAATCAAGCTCCATTTCACGCATCCTATTGTTATGAGTTCGTCCGCCCACACTGCTACAACCTAGGTGATCCACAAATCGCATTTATTTTTTTCAATTTTTTCTTAACAGTGGAATCAATTACAGCGCTTCCTGTATACTTTCAGCATTTTTCATACCCTCTGCCAGTGAATTTAATCACAATTTCTCAATACACTGCCCAAATGGATACTTCTTCTTCCTTCGGCTCTACATTTCCACTGGAACTTGGCCTCTCTCCCTTCAATTTAGTTTTCTTTGCGTACTTCCTTAGTTTAGAAGGACTTTCTTTGCCTGCCATTAAAAGAATTCATATATTATGTAGCAGGCATAATGATATACTATGTCCAGGAAGTCGTATCACGACCGAAACGGAAATCTAACTGTCTTTGGATTGGTGAACCAAAACTTTATCTAATAGACGAGCTGGAAATCCCGGACATCTACCCAAAGTTTCCATGTTTTTCAGAAAAAATAATTATTTTGAACTCGTGAGTGATTCAAACAGAACTATAGCCTTTTCGTAAACCAATTGCTCAAAACTTTGCACACTACTAGTGGTTGATATCAACACAAAATAGTTATGCTCTGTCGGATACCTTAGATATGTTGCATTTTTTTTTAGTTGTATATAAATGAAGTTAAAGAATACATTTTTTTTGCTTAGAACTTCCCCATATAAAATATATTACGATAATGAATAATGAATAATAGAAACCGATTTCGAGGTTGCCATACAACTGTTTTATTTACTGTACAACTGTACAGATAATTGGTAGGCTACCCCTTATTTTGTTTAAAAACTCTTTTTTTTAACTGTGACATCCAATGGAAACTATTTTTATACAGAAGCATTCCTATCTTTTTTTCATGTAACAGTGAATTCATTCACAACTTTCTATATGTTCTCAGTGAATATAATCACCGTTCGTGCAGTACGCTCTTAATGAGTACAATCACGTTTTATTTTTTTACTCTTGTATTCTTCACTGTAATGTAGTGAATTTAATCACACCGTTCTATGTACTCTATGAGTCAGTTGGACTAAACTGATCAGTGAATTTAATCACAACTGCTTGCATGCACTTCCATTGGCTTAATGAATTCCTTTTCATCACACCATCAGTGAATTAAATCACATGGCATCCTGTCATTTACAAGTGAATCTAATCACAGTATCTTCCACGTACTTTCAGTGAATTCAATCACAGCTCTGTAATTTTGTCACATTCTATTCCTCACATTATCAGTGAATTTAATCACATGTGTTACCGTAGTCTCCGAGTGAATTTAATCACAGTAATCTCCAACTCTCTTTGGTGTTTGTAATCACCGTGTCTTTGTGAGCAGTGAACTTAATCACAACTCGAACAAAACCCATTCCGTGCACTGTTGATATTTCGAGGTTCATCATTATGACAAGACAATACTGCAAAATGGAGGTCGACAAACTGAAAAGCGCGTCCAAAGCTTTAGTTTTTTTTTAATTTGTTCCCATATTTCGAGTCAGCCGATAACAATGATTGCCAGCTAAGTGTTGCGTAGGTGTTTAATTGGTGCTGCACCTTAAGAAATGTTATCCTATTTTCAGTGAGATGGAAAAGGTGCATCTGTTCTGCATCAGCATCTGTTTTGGCAACTATACATTATGGCAATCCTGGCAACATAGCTCACCGAAAATTAGGTAGTGTGGCTTACACAATTTTCTATTATTACGAAGAAGGAATAGATCCAGCAATGAAATAAGGACTATGATTGAAAGAATTGAAAGCTTGACCCAACGTCAGTACATAAAATAACAGCACAGCACAACAAATTTGTTTAAAGTACACAAGTTTAAACAAATCCGATCATAGTAGGGGTACTCACTAAAAACATTAAATTGCAGCGTAAGCCATGATTTTCTGTTTATTTGAAATGGTTCATGATTTTGCGAATGAAATAATCAAAGATTGTCTTGGTGATCGCAAGCTTTAATCAGTTTAATCAGTTTTCGCTATTAAGTGAATCCCCCTATTGTGCGCTGTCCCATTTATGGAGTTGAACGATATTAACCCGAAAAGTCTATTGCAAAACGAGAATGAAACCGACGTTTCCACGAAGCAAGCAAGATTTATTGGAGGAACAATCGATACTGCACAACAACCAGATAATAAATTTTGGATTTTTTTTTTATTTCCCTGAAACGATTAGCACCTCGATAATTAACCTTATCCGTCCAATGAAACAATATATTTAACGGTTGTGCGAATTATGACCTTCAGAAGAAATAGCGATTCATAAAGGATTTAAGTTAACATAGCAAATGTCTTACAAACAACACACATGTACATATTTTTCCCGTACCTTTGAATTTGTCAACGCTTGAAATTGTAAAATGTATCTTAATACCGCATGATCATGACTGTCTTAAAAGGTATGGAGGAGAACGGCCACTGCCCCTGAGTTGTATGATAAACACAGCATCCAGTCATGTCAGGATACAACGACTTAATATTATATAAGAACATTCGCAGAGCGCTTGATAGTAACAGTTTTTTTGTAAAACCACTCTTAAGCTAATCCTTTCAGAAGTTTATCGATGTCATCAGTGAATTCAATCACAATTCCTCACATTCATATTTTTTTTTCAGCTCAAGTGAATTTAATCACGATATCATCGAAGCTCTTCGTGACATGAATCACGTTGTCATGCTTAATTCACTACGATACTAAGTCCATTCTTATTGCTAGATGCAAATCTGCATCTGCAAGTTTATCTGCATTTTTCTCGTGATACCTGATACGACATAATTTTCAGCATCTCACATCTAAAATTTCAACTTTCCAAAGTATTCCAAATGCATTTTAAACAAGTCTTGGAAAGCTTTGTAACACCAATCACTATTAAAATGGTTTTGCATAGATACACACCTTTTAGTACCACTTCCAACACGGCTTTACGCAGTGTATCGAAAGAACATCAACGAAAAGATTTTATTTTACTCACCTTTCCGTTATTACAAAAAGCCACATCGCTTTCTCAATACATCACTTTGCATTACCTGCATTCACTCATAACAGCCATCCCATCCGCCTTTCCTTCGCTGCTTAGCCGCAATGCCACACACTCACTATTATAGAACGCTTTTTTTTTTATTTCGGTACCGCATGCAGAAAACAATGTGTCAAGGTCACCACCTTCGCACAAAGCCTGCACAAAACGGTCGCGGCGTCGTATCACCACTTTTCCGCTGTTCACTCTGAAGCAAATCAAAATCTTCTGTTGCTTCAAATATTGACTTTTCTCTTTTGTTCTATTAGCATTTGTTTTCACTAAAATCAACAGAAAAAAAACTGCAACGCTGCGTCAACACCCGCACAACATTATTTCTTTCTTCATTATTATTTTTTTTTGTTCAACCGCTTTCATTGAATATGACACAGAATATAACGAAAATTATTAAATTCACTGATGCATTGATCGACACTCAAGCGAGATTGAATAAACAAAATAAATAAGATCTGCTTTATCCGCAAATCATTCAACTTTTTTTTCATCCTCGTCGCCACTTGTGGTAGCCGCGTGTGATAAGCACAAGAGTGTATAACGAACTGACTATTCGGCTGCTGCGCAGCAGAGCATGTACCGACTGTCGCCGCCGCACAGTTGCATGTATGCACACGATTGCAATGTATAAAGGTGCGCGGATAAGACACTCGTCACCACACAGCCCACAGTGGGAAAAATCGACCCAAAAAACGGATCTTTTAACGCCGCTGGTTTCGGTACGTGAAGTTGACCATTTCTGACGTAAAAAAATACGAGAAATCGATTGATGCTAAATTCATTCACCGCACGGCACGGGAAGTGGTCCATTTTGCCCCATTTTGCCCTTTTTACCCTTCTTACACCCATAAGAAGGGTATAAATATCGCTCGAAAAAACGACTTTCGATCCGAGGCCCGGAGGGCCGAGTCTCATATACCAATGAACTCAGCTCGACGAACTGAGCAAATGCCTGTATGTGTGTGTGTGTGTGTGTGTGTGTGTGTATGTGTGTATGTGTGTATGTGTGTGTGTGTATGTGCGTTACAAAAAAAAGTCACGCACGTTTCTCAGCCGTCTGTCAACCGAATTGAGTTCTCTTGGAAGCAAATGAAAGCTACTACATCCTAGTAGAACGCTATTGAATTTTTTTTCGATTGGACGTTTGGTTACCGAGATATCTCTCGAAGAGTACTTATGAGTCATACTTCTAAACTTTTTAAGATTTTTGACCAAGTGTATCATAATAAATATTTCGAATGTTTGTCAATCGATTTGGGTTCTCTTGGCACCAAATGAAAGCTACAACATCCTAGTAGATCGCCCAGAAATTTTATTTCGATTGGACATTTGGTTACAGAGATATATTTCGAAGAGTTCTTAGGATTTATACAACTAAACCTTTTGAGATTTTTGACCAAAAGTATCATAATAAATATCTTAGCCGTCTGTCAACCGATTTTGGTTATCCTGGCACCAAATGAAAGCTACAACATTCTAGTAGAACCCTATACAATTTCATTAGGATTGGACATTTGGTTACCGAGATATCTTTCAAAGAGTACTTGGGAGTAATACAGGTTAACTTTTTGAGAGATTTTTGACCAAGGGTACCATAATAAATATCTCAGCCGTTTGTCAACCGATTTGGGTTCTCTAAGCACCAAATGAAAGCTACAATATCCTTGTAAAAGGCCCTGAAATTTTATTTCGATTGAACATTTGGTTACTGAGATATCTTTCGAAGAGTATTTCAATAAATTCCTTTTTACCCTTCTTACACCCATAAGAAGGGTATGAATATCGCTCGAAAAACCGACTTCCGATCCGAGGCCCGGAGGGCCAAGTCTCGTATACCAATGAACTCAGCTCGACGAACTGAGCAAATGTCTGTATGTGTGTGTATGTGTGTATGTGTGTGTGTGTGTATGTGCGTTACAAAAAAAAGTCACGCACGTTTCTCAGCCGTCTGTCAACCGATTTGAGTTCTCTTGGAAGCAAATTAAAGCTACTACATCCTAGTAGAACGCTATTGAATTTTTTTTTTCGATTGGACGTTTGGTTATCGAGATATCTCTCGAAGAGTACTTATGAGTCATACTTCTAAACTTTTTAAGATTTTTGACCAAGTGTATCATACTAAATATCTCAGCCGTGTGTCAATCGATTTGGGTTCTCTTGGCACCAAATGAAAGCTACAACATCCTAGTAGATTGCTCAGAAATTTTATTAGGATTGGACATTTGGTTATCGAGATATCTTTCGAAGAGTACTTCAGATTTATACAACTAAACCTTTTGAGATTTTTGACCAAAAGTATCATAATAAATATCTTAGCCATCTGTCAACCAATTTCGGTTATCCAGGCACCAAATAAAAGCTACAACATTCTAGTAGAACCCAATACAATTTCATTAGGATTGGACATTTGGTTACCGAGATATCTTTCAAAGAGTATTTGGGAGTAATACAGGTTAACTTTTTGAGAGATGTTTGACCAAGGGTAAGGGTACCATAATAAATATCTCAGCCGCCTGTCAACCGATTTGGGTTCTCTAAGCACCAAATGAAAGCTACAATATGCTTGTATAAGGCCTTGAAATTTTATTTCGATTCGACATTTGATTACTGAGATATCTTACGAAGAGTATTTCAATAAATTCTTTTTTTATTATATTCACTTGTTATCGTGCATTTGTTTTTGACCAGTCTATGGGAAATTATATTTCAATAAATGATGCTGACCTCATACAAAGTGTATACTAGCAGGTTATTGTTTTTAACAAAATTATAAATAACAAATTACAAATACACAGGAATTTTATGGAAACTAACAATATGTTAAATGAAAGCTTTGAAGAACCAGACAGCCAAAATAACTAGCTAATGCCAAAACTGATTAACTTAGTAGATATACCATTTTTGTCGTTTTTACACCATAACCATGAATACCAAGTACTTCGGAGCTAATTTAATTGACTGATTTAGACAAAGTGTATCTCGCTGATTTTCTTACCCATTTGTTAATCGATTCACGATCTTTTAGCAGTTAATAAAAGATACAAAATTCCAGAATATGTAAGCTATTTTTTAAACATTCCATACAATACTCTACCCAAGTAACCACAAGCATTATAATATTGCACGAATTAGACTGAATATCAACCTTTGCAATGCGAAATGCAGTAATTCCACACTTGTCATGCAATAATCCTTTAGATTGGCATTATCAGTGTGATGATGCATTGCATTTTTCTTTACATTCGGGTTTATTAAAAGGTGATATAAGATAATTCAATAATTCAACACTGCAAAAACTGAATAAATGCAATGTACAAACTAGCAAAGTTTGCTCTAACAATACAATTATAAAAGCTTGACTCTAATGGTAAACAAATGAAATCAAGAAGATTGAACAACTTTACGGTCAACTCTAGGCGGTCTTCAACATTTCTGGTTCGACTACCGACCAACTGATTCCCCGTTTGAGCCACCGATCGACGACAGCAAAACCTATTTAGAGATGAACTTTTCTCTTTTCTGTAGGCTGCTATCACATGCCAATAACGATGAAAATCACAATTAGCATATGAGCAGTGTGCGAAGGGTGTTTCAATCGAGGTTTTAGTTTTCTTATGTTGATTAAATATCTTTCAAAATGCATTATGTATTTATCAGTAATTTATCGGAATGTGATAGTTTACTGTATTCTATTACATATAGCATAGTCGTTTTACCCTCTACTACAATGATTGAGACAGAAGAACAGTTTCCTTTAAGTTGATAAAATATCTGTTGTTATCACTGCAGCAGAAACGGTCCAAGGCGCCAGCGCGTATGGAACTCATCTAGCGGTCATCAACACTTCTGGTTCGACTCCCGATCCGACGACAAAAAAATAATGATTAAAACATTCATGGGCATCAGCACCGTCGATAACGAAACGGTGCTATAAATAGATTTTTGTTTTGGTTTTTCGTGTTGCACGTATTAAGCATGTGAAATGCAAATGTACAGCACATGCATTTATATTACTTTAGCAATGGCTGTCAGCGTGCTGCAATATGTGGCACTAATTTGATTTTAGTGGGGCCCTTTTCCACTTTAATATTGCTTCAATGAGGTGTATAAAGTAATGCAGCATTATATTCATAATTTTAATTATAAATATATAGCAAAATTGATGCACTTATATACGGCTTCGTGGTTACTTGGGTAGGAAGTGTCTGGCATTTCTGGTAGTTTAGTCCATGGTCCATGATGCTATTTTGGGAACCAATCCACTAGATGCCAAATCCACAATATTTTCTAGAACTTTTGGTCAATTCCACAAAACAAATATGTTATATACAAATAATACAACAATAATTTTAATAAGTGTAAGAAGGGTTCTGTGCACCATAAGTGGATTAAATCGGGTTTTTCATACAAGAATAGAATCGAAATGTACTTTCAAACAACAAGCACGACTGTAGATCGTTGAAAATAGCTGCAGATATAATTAGAATGTCATAGCAATCCTAAAAATACAATAAAAATCCTTTCAAATGTTTATTTTGCCCCATATGCCCCACAACTGCCGGAAATTCACACTTTTACCTAATCATGAATAGATTTTTGATGTTACTGATTTGAAGTTGATTTTTTGGCATAAACTAAAAGCGATAAATCTATTATCACCAGAATCATCTTCGGGAGTTGTCCAATTTGCCCCATTTTGCCCTATTTTCATAGAAGGAGATTTAAAATGTATTTATAAGAAACAGATACTGCTAAGGAACGTTAACATTAGTTTTAGGTGCAATTGGTAGCAAACAGTAATTATGCGCGTATATGAAAGATCTTTTCCCTATTTTACCCTACATGCCCCAAAACCTGCTGGGTAATAACATATTTGGTATGGTTTTGCAATGTCACTGATTGCAAAACATAAATGAGATCATTTTTGATATATACGAATGCGGTTTATCGATTAATACAAGAATCATTCTTGGAATGGTTCAAACAGATGTCCATTTTACCCCAATTCGCCCTGCTTTTTTATGTAATGAATTATAAGCTAATAAATAAATTAATTAAATCAATAAATTAATTTCCCTTATTTTCATTGGTGTTGAAACCGATGTAATCGAAAATACAGTCATATATACGACTTTTTCTATAATTTAAGCTTCTCATGAGGAATTAGGGTATAATATGTTTTTTTTAAGTGTGCCAAATATAAACAAAACTGATTAAATAGGCCGTCTCAAAAGTACCAATATGTATGTATTAAAGATGCTACATTTAATCAATTCTGAGCATATTTGCCACATATTAAGATTAAGATTAATGCTTATTATGCCCTCAGTTCCCCACCAAAAGCAAGAACTGGAAAAAAGTCATATATTATAATTGTCCTTTTGATTACATTGGTTTCAGTACCAGAAGTCGATTAATTTGGACATAAGCAAACACAAGAAATCAATTTATTCATGAGACGACAAAAAATCAAGGCTAATTGGGGTAAAACGGACAGCTGTTTGTACCTTCCCGTGATTTTAAAGCTAATCGATAAACCGTATTTGTATGTATCAAAAATGACATCATGTTGCAACCATGAGTAGAGTGATGTTACAAAACAATACAAAAAATGTTATCATCCAGCAGTTTTTGGGGCATATAGGGTAAAATAGGGAAAAGATCTTTCATATACGAGTATGATTACTGTTAGCTGCCAATTGCACCAACAACTATTTTTTTACGGTCCTTAGTAGTATATGTTTCTTATCAATACGTTTTAAATCTCCTTTTTATATGAAAATAGGGCAAAATTGGACAACTCCCGAAGATGATTCTGATGATAATAGATTTAGCGCTTTTTGTTTATGCCAAAAAAATCAACTTCAAATCAGTAACATTAAAAATCCATTCATAATTAGGTAAAAGTGTGTATTTCCAGCAGTTGTGGGGGCATATGGGGCAAAATAAGCATTCGAAAGGATCTTTAATGTATTTTTATGATTGCTATGAATCTCTTATTTTACCTGCAGCTATTTTCAACGATCTACAGCCGCGCTTGTTGTTTGAAAGTACATTTTGACTTTCTTCTTGTATGAAAAAAGGGCAAAATGGGGCAAAATGGACCACTTCCCGTGCCGTGCGGTGAATGAATTTAGCATCAATCGATTTCTCGCATTTTTTTACGTCAGAAATGGTCAACTTCACGTACCGAAACCAGCGGCGTTACAAGATCCTTTTTTTGGGTCGATTTTTCCCACTGTGCAGTCTTTCATTTATTTTTTTTTTTATGTTTAGAGAAGACATTTCTGTTTTTTTTTTTCAAGAGTATTTCAAGCCTAACTTTACAAAATAACGTATGTAGGGGAACCCGCCTCAAAATGCATTGATGGGGTAAAATGGTCCAACTAATAGAATTATTCCTGAATGTGAATTTATTTTTACTATAGGCCAGGGGTTTTCAGAACTTTTAGCTCGCTCATTTTTTTTTTTTTTTTGAGGGCAAGGACAGCTTTATGGACCGACGCCGAAGGAAAGAAAGAAAAGGAGACAATGCACAGTGGTCCACGAACCAGATTTACGAGGAAAGATGCATTCAACGCCTTCAAATGAGTTTTTAGGCAAATGTGGTCTTCTACAAAGTTGTTTCTAAAAATAAGGCCCTCTTTTCAATATACCGTCTACCCCCGTTGGTTTGACCTTATCTAATCTGAACACTTTTTAATTTGACCCCCTCTAATCTGCACATGGTTCAAACTAAAAATGGTTCAAACGTCATTCTGCTTATGGAACGGGGTGAAACGGAACGCAGAATCAAAACAAAACAGCAAAAAGGGTTACCATCAGTGTGTTTTTCGATGCCCACAGGGTTACTAGAAGTTCAAATTAGAAAATGAACCCCTTTGGTTTGCATGAGGTATCGTTCAAACCAAAGGGGGGTAGACGGTACATGAACATTAGGGTGGTCCATATTTTCAAAGAAATTGGGAATAAAACTTTTTTATTTGCAAGAATAACTATATACTTTCTTCGGGAAAGTTGTAGATCTATCAATTTTGAGCAAGTTTGCTGAAGACACTTTTTTGTAGCTTTAAAATTGACCGATCTAGAGGTATTTTTCTGAATAAGCTCAGGGTGGTTCAAGAAAAAACGGTTTTCTGGCGTTAACTTTTACCTCTTGATCGGTCAATTTTAAAGCTACATAAAAAAGTGTCATCAGCAAACTTGCTCAAAATTTGATAGATCTACAACTATCCCGAAGAATGTATATAGTTATTCTTGCAAATAAAAAAGTTTTATTCCCAATTTCTTTAAAAATATGGACCACCCTAATGTTCATGTATTTTTTTTTTTACTGTTCAAATTCTGTGAAGTGAAGTTCCTGTATATTGAAATCAGGGCCTTATTTTTAGGAACAACTTTGTAGAAGACCATATTAATCTAGAAAATCATTTGAAGGCGCTGAATGCATCTTTCCTCGTAAATCTGTTTCGTGGACCATTGTGCAATGCTGACGTCACTGTGCAAGCGCTCATTATAGGCCACTGTATTGTTTTGATTTTGTATGGGATTTTGACGTTTCTTGGCCTTATTGTTTACAACATTTCTGTAAGAGTGAAAGAGAAGGAGAGAATTTCATGCAGTGTCCTATTAAAGCGACTCCCAGGTGCATACTAGCGTGGTTCAAAAAATCGTTTTTGCTTCACACCGCTTATTCGATTCGTAATCAGATTCTAAGCCTTCTTCCAAAAATTGAGCTGATTTGGTGCACAAGCCCTTCAAAGTCTGTATGGGAATTATTATGGGAAAACTGGGTTTTTCATTCAATTGAGGGTAGCCTTTCCCCAGCTACCCTTAAGTGTTAGTTGATCCTTGATACTCCTAGGCTACTCTATCAGCTACAACTTTGTCGAAGACCACATTCGAATCGGACGCTTCATAATTTAGTTATTGATTTTTATCCAGAATGAAAATCTTTGATCATGATGGTTGCACTATTCGATGGGCATCACTACAATTTGCCTTGAAACATAGTAGCCATGATTTCTGTGTGCTATCTTTGGCTCCATGTGCAGCAATGTTGCCTGCTGGAAAGCTGAGCGATCACTGTTAAAGTTTCACCAGTTGGATAAAAATCGATATCTAACCAATGAGACGCCCGATTTAAATGTGTTAAATGTTAGGCACGAGCTCAGTGGATCTCGACGTTCATGGATCGATTCCAGTCTGCATCATTTTACGATTTTTCTGCTATTTTCATAAGTTTATCTTATGTAAATAGGTCATAATAAGCATGTTCAATTTTCATAAGGTATTGTCTATCCGGTTGGAATCAAGACCGACATTCAATCAACATTTGCCATTTTCTTGGTCCACAAGTGTCGCAACTGTTTCGCATCTAGTGCGCTGTGTTGCTGACAACAACGGGAAGGATGCGCACTACTTTTGACATGATTAAAAAACGTCACGAGTTGGGTCGCGTCGCGACTTGATTATGCGAAGTCCGGTTTGGTGGCGGCCCGACAATATTCTTATGGCATCCATACTTTACAATTATGGCTAAATTGCATAAGATCTTTTGATGAATTTCGGTAGTTCACTTCCCTGAGTGTAATATATTTTCCCACACTGATATGATTATTTCACTGACTTGTTTTTTTTTTTGTTTTTCATTACTTACAAAGCGACACAGTTGTTCAACTTAAAATATATTCTTGCTGGAGATATTCCCGATCCAGTGTCAATCCATGATAACTTTTTTCAACGTTCAAAAAGTACCTATGTTTTTATAACATCCACACCTGAGCTGTGGATTTTTTTCCAATTTAACCAATAATTTACCCATCTGTACATATGTACGTTGAGTTATTTGAAATTCATAATTGATCACACGGATTGGTATTACCGAAAATTTGCACTTTGAGTGAGTCGTTACAATTTACATACAAAGTTTGAGTAGTCAAGTCATTTGTTACATAAAACATAAAATTACTCACATTGAAGGTTGTTTTTAGGTTGAAATCTGTAGATTTCGCAAACATTCGACAGCAGAAAGCGGGAGAAGCCGGGAAAAGCGAGAGAAAAAGGATAGACGATGCAAATCGCTTTTGATCTCCTGGATTCATGACTTCCTGCTGGAGTATGTCCAAGAGAAACGAACGCCGAAGGAGATATGGATGGCCCTGAGCGGAGTCTTCGAAAAAAGAGTATCGCTAGACCCATTGCGTGATCATTTTCTGCGGAACAAGGGCGGACATCTAGGGGCAAGACAGATACAGCGAGAGTAACTCTGTAACGAAGTGTTGCTGAGAATTTCTCTGGAAAGCTCTGGATCACTCCGGTTTTCCCGAAGTGTTGCCTGATACCAGTGAAAAATCGAGCAGTATTGCCTGATTTCCCGCTTCGTAGAAACGTTTCTGAATGGATTCGAACAAAAAGAGTTACTCAGGATTGCTCAGAGTTGCTCCGGATTTCACAGTGTCTTGCCCCTAGGCGGACATGGATAAATTTGACATCGTATGCCACTTGCTGCTGACCCTCGTCAGTCGTCACGGCTCTGAAGACGATGTTGAAAGATAACCTGAACATGGAGTTCATGAAGTGTCGATTGTTGGATGAGGAGAAAAGAAGAAGGGGCTATGTGAATATTGGAACTCACCGGAACAACATTAGCAAACTACACTGTAGAATTACTTGTGCACCGCGTTGACCAGAGTGGTCAAGGGTTTTCACTGCTTCTACACGGAATTTGTCATCGAAGGTAAAAGCCAACTCGCTTTTCTTCTGTTATAACTAACTCCGACCGACGGACATCTTTATTCAAAAATGTATCTTATATATAATTACAAGTTTTTGGTTATTATTTTTTTTCTCCCCCCACTTAACTTAACTTAAGCGCCTAGCGTCACATTCTCCGCTCTCGCTCTCTTTACTCAAGTACCAACATTCTAGTACTTCAAAAAGCGCGAGAGAGAAAGCTCGCGTCTCTTACTTATTATCTAATTGGAAGCGGCTAGAATGCTTCCTTATATGAGTCACATGTTTTATTATGTTATACTCCGGTAGTTATGCATTCTTTTTGGCTTACCGTATGCCAACTAGAACAGGTAGAGACCTGCTGAAGCAAACTAGGTCACCTGCTGACCAACTACCGCGTGTGATTTGTTTATTTCGCTTTCGCGCATGTCACATATGATGATGTAATAATTTAAATGTACCGTATGTAGGTAGTCACCATCCTAACTTGAGTTTTGCTCATGATGATGCAAAATGATCAATTAATGAAAGCTAATGTCTAATATAGAATAAATGATTAATTGATCATTTAGGCTATGGTTGGTTCAATATCCCCTTCGTTAATTAGCTGTTTGATATCTTGAATTGAAGATTTAAGATGCAAACGGTTAGCGTTGGTTATTATTATTCATGGATTTATAAAATAATATTGGTTATAAAATGGAAAGTTCGTAAAAGTTGTATTATGATATATGTTTGGAGTCAATTCTCATTATCAGTTTTAGTCATATTTTATCTTTAACCAAATTTCTTGTAAAATTTACCGAAACTCTCGAAATAATTATTCTACAAATTTCTACCATTTACCTTGAAACAAATTCCTTTCTACCAATCATGTCGTACAATACGCTTGAGAGCATGTTGTCCTTCGCCATCGGTCATCCTGCATGCTGTCCTTCGCCTTCGGTCATCCTCTCGTTCCGTAAATTACTTTCCCAGTTCTCCTAATTTCGATCTTGTCCACACAGATAGAGTGTCTCACGTTAGGTGTTAGGAATGGACTTCCTTCGTCTATATTCCTTCGTCACGATATCGTTCCTCAGACGGATGAGATGTACTTCCGCTCCACTCAAAGAAATATTCAATTTTACTGTTACTCCATTCCATCGTGACTTTTACAGATGTTGTCTTCTTCTAAGTATTTCCCGTTTACCTCTTCCAGTTGATCATGAAGATTGAATCCTCTGATACATAAATTATTTTCTTGTTGATAAACTTTTTGTTTCAAAATCGTTCGTGAAACAGTTTCTGGTTTTTTTTTTTTAATCGTATAATGCATTCGTAAAAAAAAATAATTGATGGATCGAATGACATTCACTGCAGAATTTCTGCTATGATTTGAGTTGAGAACTTCCTTGATTCTCTTTAAGCACATAACTTGGCTTCAATAAACGTTTCTTTTGATAAGAAGATTTTTGAATGTTGAATATTGTTTTGACTCGCTTTCCATATGTGCAGTGTGCACCCTTTCGTGATGGTCTCGTTCTTCCAAAGAATGTCCAATACCCTCTACCTTCCGAAGACTGCTCTTTTATATGATCATGTAATTGACTGATATGTTGCTTGCCTCCGATCCCGCGGTATGCCGGTCGCGAATGATGATGTCTTCACTCAAGATATGATGATGTCTCTAGCTCTCAAGGTATGTGTTATGTCACTTTTAGCGGTAAAACCTAACTCTTTCTTTTTTTTTTATTGATCGCGTTTGTAATGTAAAAATATTTTCCCCTGATTATTCATCCCCATAGTAGTTATTGTCATTCTTTATGACTCTCGCAAAAAGAAAGTGAAAATGAATTTTATGTGTCTACTTATCTCTTAAAGATTCAATCATTCTAGTTGGGATATTGACCCTTATCGATTATTGTTTCACTATTTTGAAATGCGTTTAAATTATGTTTGAGTTTCAAATATGTACAAAATGTACATTTGTAAAGAAATTTTGATTCAATTTTGAGTGGTATTTCCGATTTCCAAAAAATGAAATTCCAATGGAATGTAACATTTCTCGTCCAAAATAGAAATATATCTTTTCCGTTGGAATTTATACTTACATTAGTCGGCTTCATCGGGCTTGTTCCTGGATGGATACTCCCCCCTTTTCACAGTTTTTTTCTTGGGTAGAGTAGGCTATCCGTTGTCTAAAAAAAACAACTTCTTCCTTTCGTCATTTCCCCTCTTCAGACATCTAAAGGGATTTTAGATGGTTTTCCCTGCTGTAGTTTTCCACATCTCCAACTAAGTTTTAACCCTGTAACGAGACTTAGATTTTGTGTGTAATCCTCATATATAATGTTGGAGAAAGAAAAAAAAATTGCTCTTATACTAGTACCGCGGTAATCGCCTAAAGGTATGTAACGATTAGCTTTTGTGTACAGTTGATTTTTTTAGTACTCGTATCGTAGCTTTATATGGTGAGTAACTTAAAATCACCTTTTCATGTCCTCAATATAGTAATTTTGCTGATCTTGCTTATAATAACACCGGTTTACAAAACTTACAATCATGAGCATTGGTTACCTTGGAACATTAATTCAATTATTTAAAAAAAATATTTTCTACTCTTATAACTGCTTATTTTTCGTTAGTAGTAGGCAGAAATTTAATCTAAATATGTATATGAACTATTTTATTTTTGTTTCTTTTTTCGACTATCTGTATTGAGAAATTATATATATCTATTGAAACCAAATACTGTTTGATAATACAGTTTGGTAATAATACCAATAGGAGCAAAAGATATTCGAAGTTGGTAGTATTGGTAAAAAAAAAAGAACCTTGATTTAAAATCGACAATGTTTCAAAAAAAAAAAAAATATGTATATATATAAATGTTGGGTGCAACAGTAATATTCTCGGTTGTGTTTTTGTACTTAGTGTATGAATCCACGCTAGAATATACGTATCAAATTATTAGGTTCGAAAATTTTTGTGTACTAGTGTAATAAAACCGAAATGTTCAATGTTCAATTATCGACGGTTTGCAACAGCGGTGCTACACATCAGCTTGTTGACGGTTTAAATTTTTGTTTTTGTTTTTTTTTTTCTTTTTGCTTCGCGGGTTTCGGTACCTCGTGTTTCGACTCTAGTATAAATATCTCGTGGTTTGTGTGAATCGGTCCAGTTGTTCCAGCTAACGAAATCAACGTGTCATCATGAACCCCGATAACGGATCTTCTACTCCCTTCACTCCGAAGGTTGGAGTCAACCAAGGTTCTCCCCTCAGCCCGAGGGTTGGAGACGGCGAAGGATCTCTCCTACTTGTACGCCAACAGCCCAAAGTGGAGGAATCTTCATCAACTCCCTTCAGACCGAAGGTGGGAGTCAACCGAGTCCGAGGATCTCCCTTCATTCCGAAGGTTGGAGTCAACCAAAAAACGAGGAAGAATGTCACGAAAAATATGGTGTTTTCGCGTCGACCATTTACGCGTTCCCAGGTGCGGGAGGCGCGGGAGGCGACCCTGAAAGATGACAATTTCGGCTCTCATCATTTGGATATGGACTACCCTATCACCCTGACGGATGATAGCTTTCCCATGGACCCTCCGGCTGTGGACATGGCCAATCCGACAGATGACAACTTTGACGTGGATTCGGATTCTCCTGCAGCCCTATTGCTGGTATGTCCTTGTGGCAGTGTAGAGGCGTTCCACTATTGTTATAGTGGAATGCCTGATTTTGTTGGGCCCAATGCTGGTGCGTGGGCCCAATCCAACGTAAGTATTTGGCTTTATTTAGCCATTAGTGGACCATTAAAATATTTACTGTTGTGTTCAAAACCAAGATCACATGTGCTACCATCTATTGGTTTGGCATCATGGGATCTTTTTGTATTCCTATTTTATTGCCTTCTGCAAAAAAAAATTGACCGCAAGATACTTCTTGTCTGAGGTCTATGATCTTGTACACCGTCGTTGGCGGTTGTCTAGTAGTTCCGGTCCTCAGACTGCTGAGGCGGAACGAATTTTATGCAACACTTTAGGATGGGAGAATCCCGTCCTAAAATGGAGCAATGTTTCATTTTTTTCCTCCGTCTGTCGTTTCCTGTATTTCGAAAATCAATGGATTTTCGATATAAAGGAAGTGACATATGGAAGCTGTGAAGAAGCTATTGAGCTTCTTAGCAGCTGTATTTAAAATTTTTTTTTTTTTAGGAATGCTGCTGTCCACATAGAACTCGGTACAACCTAAGTAACGCGGATTTCAACCGCGTTTATAGGAAAATGCTGGTTGAAATTTTCTGTGCTGGTTATGAATTAGTTAAAATTAGATGATAAGAAAATAAATGATTGTATGCAAAATTGTATGAAATTTCTTATTTAATTTGCTAGAAATAACTCCATTCTTTCAACTTTCGTATTGTCCACCTTGTACTAAATCCTATTGGATTTAGGGGAACTGGGTGTAAGACGCCCACGCTAAGGAAGAGTCCAATTTTAATCATGAAACATTTCATAATACACACTTTTTTGGCACTTACATGAAGCATCAACATGTTTCCTTCCAAATGGAAGAAACCATAAACCAGTTTTATGTTTTACTACTTAAAAATTCAAATTTGAAAAAAAAGTTTGATTTTCAGAATTTTTGTTTTAATGCGGGGCGAACTTATTTATAGTAAAAACGTGCTGTTGCTTGGTTCCAACTTGTGTTCTACATAATTTGTGCCAGAATTTGGATCTAAATGGCTATTTTAATGTAAATAACTAGGGGTGGGCATCTTACCCCACACATGCCTCAGAAGTTTGGACCCTTGTAAGAAAGTTGTAAGGGTCAAATTCTATACTTTTTCCGCTTGGTACACAAATAATGGGAGTGTGCAAAACAGTTTGTGGGGATAGCGAGAAAAAAAAATCTTTTAAATGATGTAAAAAAGTGCATACATTTGACAGGCTAAAATTACATCAAAACTAACCAAAATCTTTTTTCGAAGTTTTTGTACAATTTTTTTTTAGTAAAAATATGAAAACTCAAATGTAAAGAAGCATTTTTATTCTTATTTTAGCGATTGCAATTGAAAAAAATACTGAAAATAACGTGGTTTGCCTAAAACAAGGGTGGCGCAACTTGCCCCCTATGGGCGTTATGGCCGCAGTTCCCCTAGTTTGTTGTTTTTGTTGCTTGGTTTTAGTAATTGACTGTTCGTCTTAAAGGCGCTCCCCTCTGCATGGTGGAGTGTCTAAAGTTTTTATTATTGATTTTGTTGTCTGTTATTTTCGATTGAAGTGAGAGTTTTTTTGTATGTTCTGGGAGTTCCAAATAAGCTTCAAGGTAGTATTCTTCCTGTTCTCCTATTATCGGAAGGGCTGGAAGATCTCTAGATTTGTGTACACTTAATCTCTGTTCCGTTTTCAATCCTGTACTACATTGGGAACTTTTTCTTGTATTTTGATTATCTTGGACAATTTTATGTGGGTTGTTTATGACTCCTAAATGTAAAATGTCTGATTTATTATATCGAGACGGTGTTTTCGTATGATACTCCTTATGACAAGAAATGTTCCCTTTAAAACAACAAAAGAACGAAATTATTATAATGATAAGTATAATAACTGTCCCCGCAGATAGCTGTAAATAGTCCATGGTGACGATAAAGGGGAATAGATCATATTTTCTAAAACAGGTTTTGAATTTTTTAGATCTTCTATATCCACCCCGAGCTCAAATAATTTTTTGTGATCGTAGATGGAATAGAGTGATTTATTTTCCTTTAATGTGGGGACCATTAACGTTTCCCAAGTATCTAAGGTAAAGTTTAATTTTTTTGTGGTGTGCGTATAGATATATGCTGTACTGTCAAATATTGTTATGTTCGTGTATGTTAATTTAGTGAAGTTTGAAATTATCATCATTCCTGGTATTAAGTTTATTTTTCCATTCCCTTTTATGTTCATAAAAGAGTGATTAAATCCATGAAATACATTAATTCTGATTTCATATGGAGTGACATATTCCCAAATATTTGGGTCTTCTGTTGCAAACCACGTATCTTTCGTAATGTTTACAATTCTAACTTTACAATTTTTTGATGAATTTCTAAATCTGAGGTTTAGGAGACATTCTTCCTCTGAATTTAATCCTATTTCAATGGAATTGAAGTCGCATATTCTATATGTTGTAAAGCGCTGACATTGATTATACGTTGATTGTGGGATCACGAAACCCCAGTCTCGATCAACTTCTTGTATCAATATATTTTTATCTAAACCAATTAATGCAACCAGTGTACCATTTATTTGTGGTAAGGTTATCCCTTTATAAGCCACAAAGGTTTGTTTTAAAACTAATGGGATTTTAAGCTTAAGGATTAGAATCTCATTATTCATGGTTTCCCAAGAAAGTTCTATGAGGTTTAGAATTTCAGATATTATTTCACCGTTCAATTTCTTTTTGGGGAATATTACGTCCTTTGGAAGACTGCTTTTTGCTCTCTCTAAAAGCGAAAATATATGGGAAGGTTCAATTAGTTGTATGACCCATGTCATGCCTTGGGTTTTTGAATGATGAGTATTGTTCTATTCGATTGTAATTAGTTTTATGTCCCTCCCCTTTATGGTTTTATCATTATAGATATTTTGAATGTATTGTCTGTTTATATAGTGCATTGTTTATGCATACGACGTTTTCTCAAAAGTTTAATAATTTGTTTTAAAAAAAAAATATGTTCAACACATAATCGTTTAACTGATATTATTATCTTTCAATGTATATTGTATTTGTTTATAACAAAAATCTGGAGGATCATTGTGTCCTAAATAATGAACTTCCATAGTTCACATTTTTTTAAGTATATCCAGTAAATATCAGAGTTTAACTGATTGTATATTCTTTATTCTCAAGTTATCCCTTGTGTTAGCTTTACCCCTCAAGTATGTTTATCCCATATTTCGTAATTGGATCTTTTCAAAGAAATTATAGTTCCAAAAAAAAAATTATAATATGCTCCCCATTTGTATATTATTATACTCATTGCCGGTGTTCGGTCTTATTTTTAAGTCTCTGCTTGATTATAATTGAGATTTGTTTGAGTTACTTATTAATCGAAAATTAGATGTACACAAGTATATGCATATTTGCCACCATATAATTAAACCAGTATATAAAAAAAATATCGTTAAATATTACCTAAGGCATTTTATTCTATATATATAGATATATTTGTTTTTTTTTTTTGTTATTATTAAGGAAACTTTCCTTTTATTACCTAGATATCAATCTTAAAATTTACTTATTCAACGCTATTATACTATCATATTGTAGTATATTTAAATAGTAATAATTCATTAAATAATGACTTATCTAAGTAAAGATTAATATATTTAAACCATAATAATTTTTATGTCTAATTCTAGTGTAGCATATTCGTTCTAAAAGAAAAGTAATTAGTTATGCAGTGTTAATTCTAAAGTTACACTACTATTAATTTGACCCGCTTAATTGAATTAATTTTAATTATTGTATATTAACTTAGAAATACGCAAATATTTGTTGACATTTATATTTGCTCAATCAGTTAGATATATTTTAAAATTTACGTATTTACATACAGTTGTATCTTGTTCATTAATCATTATATTTTCGAAGTCTGTTATTATGAACTTTTTCTAGTCTTTTTCCGTTTTTAACGATAGTTGTTTGTTCGCTAGGAAAGCTGACCACTTCATAAGGTCCTCTCCATAATGATTGCAATTTTTGGCCGGTACCTGTAGGGTTGGCTTTCACAAGAACCATGTCACCCCACATTGGTTGCCATTCATTAGTTTGTTTATCGTAAATTTCTTTTCGTTTTTTCTTTGATACAATCAAGTTCTCTCGTGCTCTATCATGAAAATGTTTTAGGGTTAATTTGAGTTCGTCGGCATAATCGCAATAAGTTAGTTCCATATCTCTCATTCTGTAGATTGAGTTCGGAATTCTCGCAGCTCTGCCATAGAGTAATTCGAAAGGTGTAAATCCAGTTGATGAATTAATTGTCGTATTATACTGGAATGTAAAATGCGGAAGAAGTTGATCCCATGTTTGAGGATCTCCGCCAATGAATTGCCGTAAATATATTTTTAACTCTCTGTTAGATCTTTCTACAAGGTTTGCTTGTGGATGATAGGCAGTAGTTGTAATCTTTTCCATTTTGCCGGTTGCCACGTTTTCTTCCACTCAACTAAAAGATTCGCACCGTTTCTTTATTCTGGTACCTAATAGTTTTTTTTGTAGTAAGTAGTACGGCCTCTTTTTTTCACTTTTTCACTTAACAAGTTTCACCATATCAGTTAACGGCGTACTTGCACTATTTTCTTCGCGCTTCGCCTAATAGTTTTCTGCGCAACACTTACACGATTTCTTCTGTAGTAACCAGCTGGGTCTTAGATACTTCAATAGGTTTTTATTCTTTTTCACTTTCCAATCACAAACGGCGTGCCTGCACTTGTTTAGCGCTTTTCCGCTGTCACCAAATGCACCGCGTTGACCAGAGTGGTCAAGGGTTTTCACTGCTTCTACACGGAATTTGTCATCGAAGGTAAAAGCCAACTCGCTTTTCTTCTGTTATAACTAACTCCGACCGACGGACATCTTTATTCAAAAATGTATCTTATATATAATTACAAGTTTTTGGTTATTATTTTTTTTCTCCCCCCACTTAACTTAACTTAAGCGCCTAGCGTCACATTCTCCGCTCTCGCTCTCTTTACTCAAGTACCAACATTCTAGTACTTCAAAAAGCGCGAGAGAGAAAGCTCGCGTCTCTTACTTATTATCTAATTGGAAGCGGCTAGAATGCTTCCTTATATGAGTCACATGTTTTATTATGTTATACTCCGGTAGTTATGCATTCTTTTTGGCTTACCGTATGCCAACTAGAACAGGTAGAGACCTGCTGAAGCAAACTAGGTCACCTGCTGACCAACTACCGCGTGTGATTTGTTTATTTCGCTTTCGCGCATGTCACATATGATGATGTAATAATTTAAATGTACCGTATGTAGGTAGTCACCATCCTAACTTGAGTTTTGCTCATGATGATGCAAAATGATCAATTAATGAAAGCTAATGTCTAATATAGAATAAATGATTAATTGATCATTTAGGCTATGGTTGGTTCACTTGGCATTATACGGGACTCACGGTCAAGGCTCCACTCCTCAATCAGACAGCATCGCACTGACTCCTTCGACTTGAGACTTGATGTCACTGATGCCTGCAAGGGGAAGGGCAGAAAAAGGGCATGACACTATCGTTTGTTCACACCCCACAGGCTAGATATTGAGTTGGTCACCAGAGATGGCACGCACATCAGAGCGCAAAGTGAAAAGAGAGAAAATATTATACGCAGCCACCAGGAAGAGTAAGAGTGCGTGCCAAGAATTATCTTCTGCCTGGTTCAACTGCACGCACTCGGCATCGTTGCCGCATCGCGCATGACGCTGCGCGCCAGGAAAGCAAGAGAAAGTACAGTTCAACACACACCGCACACCGCATATGATACGCTATTCTATAGTGCCAAGAGCCTACCCGGGTAGACGTGAATATCATAATCATATCTTAAAACGATCAAATTTTGATGTCATATCTTAATATGATATTGATGAAATATTCAAGAAGTTGACAAATATCTGCTCAATATCTCATCGAGATATGATTTCAAAATCTTTGGAAAACCTTGTGCAACGGGCTGTATAAATGACGAAATTTCCCAACATTACGCGCGAAAACTATTTTATGCAATTCAGTATCATAATTTCAATTTTATATAACTAATTTGAGTATCATAATGACCAACTTTTCCGTATTGGTTCATTATGCAACTAAAATTAGTTACATAATAAAAAAATAGCTGTATAATGTTCATTATGCAACTCATTTGAGTTGCATTATGAACATTATGCAACTCAAATGAGTTGTATAATACCAATATCATTGCATAAAATTTTGTATGGAACTCGTTGCAAAACTCGATTTTTCCAGCACTCTTCGTATTTATCCAACTCGGCAAGCCTCGTTTGATAAATGTACGACTCGTGCTGAAAAAATCCACTTTTTGCAACTCGTTACATAAATAACTACATTATAAGTTATCAATTTTCATTATGCACCATCCCCAAATAATGTAACGCTTCAGGAGATAGGGGTTTAAAAAATTACGTAACGCTTCAGGGGAATAGGGAATACAGTTTAGCGTTACGACCCATACAAAAAAGTTGGAGTTATCATACACAAACACATTATGGGGTCCACCAGATCCTAATGAACCAACCACCGAGTTCAAAAATGTCGAATTCAGCGTTACGTAATAAATAGATGTTCCCTTATGTCCACCACAAATTTTACAAACGAGCACTGGGACAAAAATGAAGTAGAAGTGACCTTCATTTTCAATATGCGGGTTTATGGATGCGGCAATTGAACCAAAAAAAAACAGAATAATCGGCACAAAAACGCATATAATCGATATTTGCGATGACAACATGAGTTGGACCTCGATGTCGAGCTTGCATTTGTGGTACGAATCCAAAAAATGAATCACCGGACAATTTGGGAACTTCATCGGCTAAGCAGAATACGTCCATTTCGAAAAAACGGACTATTTTTTTTCTAGATTCAACAAAACATACCGCTGCAGACGATCAGCTTTTTGAGTTTCAATTAACAAATTTCGGAGCGATTCTGCCTCGGGTATACGAACAGACGACAGTCGTGACGACTACGACTACTGTTTGCAAATTTTGGGTGGAAACTGTATTCATATTCTGCAATAGAACATTTATCATTGGGAAATCTGAAAAATACTGCTCAAGATCAAAATTGGCTCTTTCACATTTCCATCTGCAACATCCAGAAATCGAAATATCTGAAAATTACTGCTCAAGATCAAAATCAGTTCTTTCACACATTCATCTTTAACATCCGAAAATTGTAAGATCTGAAAACTACTATTCAAGATCATAATTAATTCTTTCACACACTCATCTACAACATGTCACGACCAAACCAACACAACTACCATTAGCCGCAAACACATTGGAAAACGTAGAACTTGATGCTCTTGTTACCTTCTATTTTCGGATATAAGTCGTAGTGCAGTGGTAATGTCACTGATCATAAACCACAAGGTCACAAGTTCGATTCTGGTCGCAGCCATAATTCTTTTTTTTTACTCCAATCCATCTGTCAGATCATTTTTTGACATTGGTTTGATGTGCTACAGCCCAGATCTTCCCAGGTATTAGCCTTATCTTATAATATCAAAATGAGATATTATTATGTTTTTCCCCATACTAATTTTTTACATTTTATCTCTTATGTCAAACAAACCAATAGCTAATTGTGATCTTGAGTACTTCACTAAGGAATATCAAATGATGATGTTGTTATGAATTTTACTTATACTCGGGAAACTTCATTACCGTTCAGGACGCGCGACGTTGTAAAATGTACAACACTACCAAAAAACCTCACTTCTCGTATGCAGCACGAGCGCGGTGCTGTTAAGGCTGCTTGATGGCGCGCGTCCTGAAAGGTTAAACAGCCACCATTTTGTGGTTTGAGACGCCATCTTGGATATTCCGGTCGCTATTTTTTCACTCCGGTTGTCTTTCCCATACCAAATATACCCATATTGTACGGTTTAAGAGCCTAAACCTCCATTAAACAGACGCCATTTTGAAATTTATACTGCCATCTTGAATTTTGAGACGCCATCTTGGACAGTTTGGTCGCCATCTTGGATATTTGAATCGTCATTTTTGGCCTCCAGACTTCTTCCCAATACCAGATATGCCCATATTGCATGGTTTTAGAGCCTAAACCTCCATTAAACAGAAGCCATTTTGAATTTTGAGCTGCCATCTTGGATTTTAGACCATCATCTTGGATATTCTAGTTGTCATTTTTGGAGTCCAGACTTCTTCCCCATATCATATATACCCATATTGCATAGTGTCAGGTCCTAAAACTCCTAAACAGTTGCCATCTTGAATTTTGAGACGCCATCTTGGATATTTTGGTCGCCATTTTGGGACTCCAGACATCTTTCCAATACCAAATACACACATATTGCATGGTTTCAGGTCCTAAAACTCCATTAAATAGTCGCCATCTTGAATTTTAAGCCGCCATCTTGGAATTTAGACCGCCATCTTGGATATTCTGATTGCCATTTTTGGACTCCGGACACCTTCCTTATATCAAATACATATACCCATATTACATGGTTTTAGAGCCTAAAACTCTATTGAACAGTCGCCATCTTGAATTTGGAACCGCCATCTTGAATAATGGGCTGCCATCTTGAATTTTGGGCCGACAACGTGTAACTTATACGTATATGTAACTTGACCCTCCTAGCACAAACAAACAGACGTAACACTTCGAAAATTGTTCGATTCAAATCATAGTCACGGAAACGTATTCGCCCAATGAGGAATTCCACGGAGTCATGTCAGTCGATCCTGAGCGACCATTTCAAAAATATCTGAAACTTTGCACAGTTTTTCAATTTCATCTAAATCGCCATTTTTCGATATCAAACCTTCATATTCACTCACGACTAACTTTTCAAAAGGGTGTATGCGAAAATAGTTCAAAAATATTCTAAAAGCTGTACAGCAAAAACGGATTGTTCGATTGTTATGAATTTTTCAGCAAAGTTAGATAACTAAATGATGATTCCTTAGAAAATATACACTGTAAAAAATTTCTTTTTTTACTATAAAAAAATATGATCTTTGTCACAAAAACTCAAATATCTCAGAACCCTATCTTTTTACCAACGTCAATTTTTTAGGGAAAATGGCCCATTATATCAGCTATCTACCATAAAATTTTGGTGATGGTAAACTGATAAACAAAAAAGTTATGACATTTCAAACATTTCACAATTTTTACATTTAGTAACAAAAAAAAATTTTTTTTCTGTGTAAATTATTTCGAGAACTATATTTTGATGCTGATTTTATTGTAAAGGCTACCGCATGAATTAAACAAGTTGTTTTCATGATATTTTTGTTTGATTATTTATAATTACTATAGTACCTATTTGAACCTTACACGCGATCCAGTGTTGTGATCAAAAATATTGAGATTGTCATACTTTTTATTGTACGTGACTGGTGAAAAAATCCCTTGATAGTGTTGAAAAGCTGTTGATCATAAGAAAAATGGAATTAAACTTATTTTGAAGACGAAAGCTGCATAATAAAAGTTTTATATATACGCGTATACGTCTAGTTGATCTGCAAAAAAATACCTCTTAGGGTCGATTTCTTCACCCTGGCTTAGGCGTTAAGCCAGGTTTAACTATATGGGTAAGCCTGGCTTACGGGTTAAGCCGAGGTGAAGAAATCGGCCCTTAGAGAACAGACTTTATGATCGGAAAAATGCGAGTAACTTCAACAACAACAAATGCATGAGAGGTACATACCACAGACAAACAGACGAAACGCCTAGAACAATTTTCGTGAAAATCCATCGCCCAGTTCACACTACCACCACCTGGTAGAAATGTTTCACGAAACACTGCGTTGTGCAATATCGTCATCAGAAGGCGCTAGTGTGAAACGTTAAACGCAAAGAAAAACGATGGGCACTCTTCTGGTTATGAAAGCCACAACCAAGATTCAAAATGATCGTTAAAGGCGTGGTCAATGAAAATTTCGTCAGTGTTACGTTTGTTTGTCTGTATACTAGGGTGGCCCACACTTATATGAAAAACAAAAATTTCGAAAAATGCTAAGTCTTACCTCCTAAATAAGTTGTTTTGGACTCCCAGAAGCTACGTTCAAAATTTGAGTAAAATCGGTTGAGCCTAAGGGGGCGCTCAAAACGCTTGAAGTTTATATGGGAAAACTTGGCCAAATGTATGTAGAAATTTTAAGTTTTCTAATTTTGCCGCTAGGTGGCGCTGTAAGCGTTCAATAATCAAACCCTTTGGTATTATTGTAGGTGACTATATGCCAAACAACTTTGTCGAAGACCGCAAAGTGATCCGACGCCTGTGAAAAAAGTTATACCCTAGGCAAAGTGAGGCAAAGTAGTGAGATTTCATTATTGATATTATTCTTTTACATGTTTTGGAAAAACAACAATAAAGTTTATCCTCACTTTACCAAGGGTATAACTTTTTTTACAGAAGTTGGATCACTTTGCGGTCTTCGACAAAGTTGTTTGGCATATAGTCACCTACAATAAGACCAAAGGGTTTGATTATTGAACGCTTACAGCGCCACCTGGCGGCAAAATTCGAAAACTTAAAATTTCTGCATACATTTGGCCAAGTTTTCCCATACAAACTTCAAGCGTTTTGAGCGCCCCCTTAGGCTCAACCGATTTTGCTCAAATTTTGAACGTAGCTTCAGGGACTCCAAAACAACTTATTTTGGGGGTAAGACTTAGCATTTTTCGAAATTTTTGTTTTTCATATAAGTGTGGGCCACCTTACTGTATACATACCATGAAAACGCTCACGAAAAAGCAAAAAAATACTACCGTTATGGATATTAAAAATTTTATAGTAAATTTTTTCTTCGTCCAAGCAAACAACACCAAACTAGTCAGTTAAAACTAATAAGTGATTTTGTTTATTATAATCTAACGAACAACATGAACAGTCGCTTTCTCAAAGGTCTTCAACTCAACGCTCTCTTGTAGACCGCTTGTGAAAAAAAATGTTCAAAAGAGTTACGAAATCTCATAGATAAACTGAAAGAGACTGGTTATGCCCAAATTGAATACAAATTTACGCATTTGCACGTCCTGCCGTCTAGACTTTGACAAACGAGCCATCTGTATATCATCGGTAAAGCAGGGCGCAGGAAGTTCGAAAACGACAACAACTGAGAAATTGCCAGAAGTGCTAAGTGCAGAGAGTCATGCCACCGTACCATCAGCGACATCTGTTTAAACAATTTAATCACGCCTCTTTTCAAAAATGCTTTGAAATATACTTCAACATTTATACCCATTTCAATATTTTTAACGTTGCAAAACACGCTTTCAACATTCATCTTGAAGAAGAGGGAAAACACTTGTCCTCAAATGTAACAGCAAATTAATCAATAAACGACTAATGCGCGGAGGGCGTGATAAAATCGGAACAGTACTGTACATATAATATACATAATCTATATATATAAAAATGAGTTTGAAGTCCCTTTGAGGCAACAAAACTCAAGAACGGCTGAACCGATCAGGATGACTCTTGCATGGTTGGATTCGTATTCATGGTGGCTGTGTTTATATGCAAAAAAGTTACGAAAACCATCTGAAAAAGTAGGAAAAATGATAAAGTATTGATTTTGCATGAGCTGGGAAGAAAATCAACACGATCGAAATTGAACCAATCTAGAGTGCGTTGCTTAAATGAGCACAAAAACTGTCAAACCACCACAAGGTTGGCAAGACAAAGTTTGCCGGGACAGCTAGTACATAATAAAAACAGATTGTTTTACTCACGCAAGGCCATTAACAATAAAATCAGCATCAAACTGCGCTTTCCGGCCGAAATAATTTACACTAAAAAAATTATTACTAAATGTGAAAATTGTGGAATGTTAGAATTGTCATAACTTTTTTGTTTATTAGTTTATCATCACCAAATTTTTTATGGTAGATTGCTAATACAATGGACCGTTTTCCCTAAAAAATTACATTGGTAAAAAGATAGGGTTTTGAGATATTTGAGTTTTTGTGACAAAAATGATATTTTTTAATGTTAAAAAAAGTTTTTTTTTCACAGTGTACATTTTCTTAGGAATCACCATTTAGTTATCTAACTTTGCTGAACAATAAAATCTGCATCTAACTGCGATTTCTGATCGAAATAATTTACACAGAAAAAAATATTTACCAAATGTGAAAATTGTGAAATGTTTGAAATGTTATAACTTTTTTGTTTATTAGTTTACCATCACCAAATTTTTATGGTAGATTGCTAATACAATGGACCGTCTTCCCTAAAAAAAATACGTTGGTAAAAAGATAGGGTTTTGAGATATTTGAGTTTTTGTGACAAAAATGATATTTTTTAATGTTAAAAAAGATGTTTTTTCACAGTGTATATTTTCTTAGGAATCACCATTTAGTTATCTAACTTTGCTGAAAAATTTATTGCAATCGAACGAACCATTTTGGCTGTGCAGATTTTTGAATATTTTTGAACCATTTTCACATACACCCTTTTGAAAAGTTAGTCGTGATTCAAAATAATTTGATATCGGAAAATGACGATTTAGATGGAACTTAAAAACTGTGCAAAGTTTCAGTTCAATAGAAAATCATGAATTAAAAAATTTCCTTAATTTTGATGCTGTTGCTTGGAATCGCTCCAATGCTAAAAGAACTGAGTTTGGCCAATCATCAACTAGGTGACGGTAGTGGACAAACGTCAAACTCGAACATAAACCATGCGAGCGCCACCTTTAGTCAGTTGACCAACTATGATTTTTTTAAATAGACCGTTTAATCGGTGTGCGATAAGAATTATCAGAGTCAGTGAAGAGAATTGTCAGACAAAAGGGGCACAAAGCAACAAACAAGACGCGGCGATTACTCTTTATCCCAACTGGTAACAGATAATGACATGATCTCGATGATTTTTGTTGCAGACAAAACGGAAACTGAATTTGTTGCGTACTTTTCAACTCGTGAATAATCAATTATTACTAACCCAAAATCGAAACTTTTTGATGATACATCTTCAGTAGCGTTACAGTGTTTACCGACTCGAAGTTACCGCTCGAAAATCACAATGCAAGGCTTAAAAATCTCTAAACTCGATCTTTGTCCTATTCTGATCAATTTGGGACAAACCTATGTCGCATTGGATAGAATGTTGCAACAAATTCAGGTTGCGACATTGTCGTTATTGTTGCGCGATGGTTGAATTTTGATTCACTGATTCAGAGTGTTACGTCTGTTTGTCTGTGCTCCTAGCCTTCTATCGAAAATTCGGTTTTTGAGTGAACATATAGCCTTTCGGTACACTTCGGTGTACGAGAAAGGCAAAAAGTGTGCTATTCAGGAATCACAGGTAGTGATGTCGCAAAATTTCAAATAATCGATTAGTCGGTAATCGATTATGTTTTGCCATGGCGATTACCGATGTCGATTAATCGGCTATAATTAATCGATTATTCCTGGTAATCGATTATTTTTATTATAGTATTTTCTTAAACATTTGCACGGTTTATCGCTTGTACAGCGATCCGTTACGTTTTGGCTGCATTAAAGCAACCAACATGCTGGGGTTTATAAAGTGATTTAGTAGTAGATATCAACTTTCACGATCCATACACTATCAAAACATTATACATTTCTTATGTGAGATCGATTCTTGAATATTGTAGTATTGTTTGGCCCCCATTTATGAAAACTGATGAAGAACGCATAGAAGGATTTGAATCTTAAAATAACTCTTGTCATTCTAACTTGTAAGAATTTGGACAACATATTCGAAATCAGCGACCCCGAATTTAAAGGGTATTTTCAACACAAACGAACATTGATCACTGACATGATCAATGTTACCCCAAATCAACAAAATCAAAAATTAGATTAAAAAGCCTATTTAAACATGTTTAAAAGTTTTACAATACTTTTTTGAGTAGCTTAACACATAATCAGAGGGCCAGTACTTGTTTCGAAAATATAAAACATAAAATATAAAAAATATAAAACATTTGCTTTAACAAGAGAATTACTCAAGAAAGATCGAAAATTCTGATCAATGTTACCCCGGATTACGGTACTTTACAGGGTGCAAATCGATTTTGCAATTAAATTTGATTTTTCGTGACTGACGAATTTCGCGCCAACCCTTCTATGGGGTCATGCACACATTACGTCACGCTTTTAGGGGGGAGGGGGGTTTAGCAAAACGTGACGATCCATACAAAAAATATTGAGGTCCCATACAAAAAGTGTGACATAGGGGGGAGGGGGGGTTGAAAATGGTCGATTTTTGCGTGACATAATTTGTGTATCACCCCTATGGGGCTGGCAGCACCCTCTCAGAATCGAACGAAACTTTGTGGGCATAAACAATAGGTCTTTCTAAGCAACTTTGCATATTTTGTTTTTCGAAATTTTTCAAGAGTAACATTTGAAGAGGGTCTAATTTTTTTTCATAGATTTTTTTCAAATCGATGTAACTCAAAAATGACAAGACCTACAAAAAAGTGTTGTATGGCGGACTATCGTGAAATTTCATGAAGTTCTTTAGAAAAATATCTAAAAAATACAAAATTTATTCCTACACTGAAAAATAAAGGTTTTGTATGGGTTGAAGAAGGTCAAATTTTGCGTGACATAATTTGTGTATCACCCCTTAGACTACATCGATTTTGCTCAAATGCTGAACGTAGCTTCTGGGAATTCAAAACAACTGATGCAGGAGGTAAGGCTTGGCATTTTTTGAATTTTATGTTTTTCTTATAAGTGTGGGTCACTCCAATACGCCCTTTTCAAATGTTAGTCTAGATAAATATTAGATTATGCAAATTTGCTTCTGAAACATTTTTTTGAACTTCCATAAAATTTCATTGGTTGATGAGAGGCTGCTGAACCTATATATGGCCATGTTGGCACAAAACACGATGAAAAATATTCACTCAATGTAGACATGAAAAAAGTTTTTGTTAGAAAAACTTTTTTCCTTTAAATATGTCACAGCAACATTGTTTGGAGAAAATGTAGGTAATTGAAATACCTTTCTCCAGAAAAAAAATCATCGATTTAAAAACATAGGTTTTTTTGTAATATCGATTTAAATTTTTAAAACCTTTTTTTTTTAGTGTAGGAATTAATTTTGTATTTTTTGGATGTTTTTCTAAAAAAAATTATGGAATTTCACGATAGTCCGCCATACAACACTTTTTTGTTGGTCTTGTCATTTTTGAGTTACATCGATTTGAAAAAAATATATGAAAAAAAATTAGACCCTCTTCCAATGGTACTCTTGAAAAATTTCGAAAAACAAAATATGCAAAGTTGCTTAGAAAGACTGATTGTTTATGCCCACAAAGTTTCGTTCGATTCTGAGAGGGTGCTGCCAACCGTTGGTCGAGTTGGCGCGAAATTCGTCGACTTTTAGGGTAATTAAAAAGGGATTTCCAAAGTTATGTTTTTCAACTGTGCGGTTGAAACGGACCGGTAAAATTAGCTAATAAGCCATTAATTGTGTTAAATGATGGTTATTCCCGTTTGTTTTCGGTAGATCAATCATAATAGAATCCAAATTTGGCTTTGAATCTCCTAACGAAACACTTTTTTTTACAAATTGTATTCAATTTTGTAAATTGGAACAGAACAGAAACCTCCGTACCCTGATAAACGCCTAACAGTATGCAATGCTCTGGTATTTAATTTCAAGCTGTTGTTAAAATTTTGTGAAAATTCCAATATAATGAATTATTACACAAAAAATCAGTATGATGTGCTTCACACGGCTTCTCCAATCATTTCTGTACTCCCTAGATTTCAATTTGTGAATAATGTGTGGGTTTAGTGTGGTTCTCATGGAGCTATCAAACTAAATCCAACACTGTCAGTCCTACCCACCCTTAAGGCGGTCCTTCTTACCCCTACACAACCCAAAATATTCATTCCACCTTCGTTTTCTATAATTCATGAAATTTACCTGAATCTCGTTTTGTATAGGACTGAACAGTTTAAAACAACTGAAAAAAAAAATCAAAATAAAATGCGAAAACTTGGCAATTCAATGTTAAAGCTTATTACGGTACCATAAAACGGGGTATCACTGATCAGCGGGGTAATTTGTTTTTGCTCAACAATGGTTTTCCGTAATCTGTTACTGTTTAGCTACCAAATGATATGAAACTCATGGAAATCGACTCAATGAACATAGAAATAAATCGTTTTTTTCTCAATTGTGTTTCGCAACGCATTGAGATACATTCTGAAGCATTCATGTTCTGCTATGAAATCTAGATACATTTGAGGTTCGAAATCATTGTATTAACTAAACATGACATGTCAGAGTTAAATTTCATCAACAAAACTTTTATGAAAGTGCTCCTTTTCAATTAGACGATTTATTAAGATTAGTCTTCCTAAGTAATTGCCTACCTTTAGGCGTTATTCTTAGTTTATAGGATTTAATTCCTAAAATAACTTGAAAAGTAGGTAAGCTGTAAGAATTTGGACAACATATTCGAAATCAGGGACCCCGAATTTAGTTAATAAGGGTGTTTTCAACACAAACGAACGAGTGGGCTGTAGAAGAGAAAGGAAGCAAAAATTTGCTCCCGTCAAATTGTAGTTCGAAAAGTGAAAATTCAAATTGTAGCAAAACCAGCAAAACCAGTGATTATGAAGAAAAATTGTGGAACCCGTTCAATGATGTCTGGTATTGGAACCGAGCGAAAGAAGTTGTGGATTCCCCGGTATCGTTTTTCTGAAGACCTGGCCTGGCGAAAATGGAGAAAAGCATCGATGGAGGTTATGCATAAAAGCAGCAGCGTCGACCGCTTCGACCCGTAGCCGAATTGGATTACCAACATTGAGAAGGCAGTAATCAGACGATTCCATGGATACATTTTCCGGGTGAGCGAATTCCAGTTGAAAGCTTAACTATTTTGGGTTGGGGTTGTGCTGCTTTTGTTTTATATTTGTGATTCGGTGCGCGGAAATAGTTTAGGTGGAGCTACTTCGGATGGGAGTGCATTCTGGCGTGTTGTTTTTCTTCGTATAGCTCTTTGCGTGCGGACGGTATGGACTTATTCATTGATGAACGGAGATCACTCGGTCCTGGAGTTTTGGCACTGGAGTGGGGCCGTTTCCAATCGGAATCTTCCAATTCTGATAGGGGCCGTTCTAGTGTCGGAACTCTCGGGCCGGGTGAATTCTGTTCATCAAGGAATGTTGATGTGTTGTTGATGCTGTTGGCCATAGGGGAGCGCCCTTGGATGAACCAAGCGTCAAATCTGCTTTTTCTCCCCATAGCTTGTATGAAAAGAAAAAGTGGATTTGACGTTTTGTTCATCCTGGCCCTAGGTCAACCACTTCCCCTGGCCTATTTCGATCGGTATGCAACAAGAAAGGGTAGGGTGATGCATGGTTCATTGAAGAGTGGTGAATGTGTAATGAGTGGTACCGCTAATGTTTTAATTTACGAGTGTAATCGTCATCGTCATAGACTCGCAGTTATGGTTCTAAGTAGTTTGTCGATTTATAATACAGGGTATTTAATCCAGTCGGGGAAGGGATCGTTATATTTTCTTCTCGTTTCAGAGAGCGAGCAATGGCGCTTAAACCTAGGCTTTCGAGCCAGGACATGAGGGGTTAATAGTACCATAAATACCTTTGTCCCATCCCAGGAAGAAGAGGAGCCCCAACGGAGTGACATTAACTTTCTTAGCAACGTCACTCCCAACGTTTTTGCTTTACATTTATTACACATACGATACGGTGCGGCTGACGAGATGTCGCCGTTCCATAGTTCTGTTCAATTGTATTCAATAACGCTGCACAGTAGGCCTGGCCGCTTCAATACTTGTAATACATCTCCGATGCCTTGCAAGTATTGATAATGACAAGAAAAATGGTAGAAGTAGTCGATTCTATCATTTTCCAGGATTCTTTCAATGAATGGCTGTGTATGTGTAGACTAGACTAGACTAGACTAGACTAAGGGTGTTTTCAACACAAACGAACATTGTTTACTGACATCATCAATGTTACCCCATATTAACAAAATCTAAAATTTTGAACATACTTTTTAAAGTAGTCTAACACAAACCAAGAGTGCCAGTACTTGTTTTAAAAGTATAAAACATTTAACGTTTGCTTCTACAAGAGAACTACTAAAGAAAGATCTTAAATTTTGATCAATGTTACCCCGGATTACGGTATTTATGAAAAATGTATATTTTCACGGTACATTAACATATGATTATATACTACGCATAATAAGTTTCCTTTATTTAAGTTGTTTTCGAACTTTACTATTACTTTAGAGCTTTTAGTAGAACTTGTTACTTCAGACTCTAGTTTAATTTAAAAACACTTCACTAATACTTCACTTTTGCAAAAGAAAATAAAAAATGAATAACTCTTTTAAAGAAAACTAGAAAGGACGAGAAATTTTTACCTAACACACACAAAACATTACACAATACACAAAACACAAATTGACTACCTACCAAATCGGCAGGAAAAAATAACACAACAAACACCAATCGGTAGGAATTTTCCTAGCTTTAGGTATCTTATTGACACCCTGTTTTCTAACAGGTAGATACACCCCCTTTTTTTACAAATATGTACCTACAATTTTGTACCTACATTTTTATACCTACACTTTTACCCACACACGTACCTACACATACACTCCTAGCACAGACAAACAGACGTAACACTCTGATAATTCTCATCGTACACCGATTTAACGGTCTTTTTCAAAATTTGATAGTTGGCCAACTGCCCAACCGTGGCGCTCGCATAGTTTTTGTTCGAGTTTAACGTTTGCTCACTACCGCCACCTAGTTGGTGGTCGGCCAAACTTAGTCCTTTTAGCATTGGGCGAATATGTTTCCGTGACCATGATTTCAATTGAAAAATGTTCGAAGTGTTACGTCTGTTTGTCTGTGCTCCTAGTATAAATACCACAACGAATGCTAGGTTTTCTTCAGTCGAGCACTTGACACTGAAGAAGTCTGTAAGTCACAGACGAAATAGGCCTATCTGTCCGAAGATAAGCACAGTAGTAGAATTAAAAGGAATTTGCCCGTCCTTTCTAGTTTTTCTTTAAAAGAGTTATTCATTTTTTATTTTCTTTTGCAAAAGTGAAGTATTAGTGAAGTGTTTTTAAATTAAACTAGAGTCTGAAGTTGTTTTCGAAGTTTTTTAAACAAATTTTTAACACAACAGTTCTATCTTTCTATCTATTTGAAATTACATGGGCATTGCTTACTTTAAGGCGTTTATCGGTGTATGGAGATTTCTGTCTCAATTTACAAAAATGATTCCAATTCATAAAAACACGCTTCATTAAGAGATTCAAGGCCAGATTTGGAATCTACTATGATCGATTTACCGAAAATAAGTGGCCATGTATTGAAAAAATAGTCAGAACGTTGCTGTAGAGCAGATTGTTAACGGGACATGTTTCTGCAATGGAATTACATACGTTTCTGCGTTTATTGGTGTAGTCCTGTTCCAATTTACAGAATTGATTCCATTTCGTGAAACTACGCTTTGTTTAGAGGTTCAAAACCAAATTTAGATTCCAAGAACAAGTGGCAATGCATTGGAAAAAACATTCAAAACTTTGGCTCTGCTTGATCCAGACAACATTAAAGTTTGTAAGAAAACCCTACAAATGTTATTTTAAAAAGCTGTGAGCATTCGAAAGCGCCTAAATATATGCACGTTCTAATCAACATATCAATTGAACACCCCAAGTTTCCCATGGGGTTTCTAACGTTGGTCATAAACTGTGAAGCCCCGTTTCAATATTTTTCAAAAATTCCTTCACTATGGCACTTCTAGGGTCCCAAACCCCTGTTCTTTTTTTATCCCATAACACAAACTAGTGTTGAAAAGATGATCGATGGGAAGCGAGCAGAGTATGACGACTGTTTCTCTGTACCACGTTTTTGTAATAATCGATGAAATAATCGAAACAAATAATCGATTATCGGTATAATCGAGTAAGGCGCTACTCGATTAAAATTTAATTGATTAGTTGAACGATTAATCGATTAGTTGGGATAATCGATTAATTTGCGACATCACTAATCACAGGGCTGTTATACCAAATTGTCTAACGAAAAATGTTAATAGTTAATTTGGCTCCGTTAAGCTTTTGGGCGTATGGGCCTACAAAATAAAAAAATTGAAAAAATTACTATAATTTTGTGAACTAGACATTTAAATTAGTGTAGGATGAGAATTATTAAAGTGTCTTTTCTGTGTCTGCGCTGTAGTATATAGTGTAAGCGTAAGCGCGTGGTGTCGCTGAATTGAAGACGCGATTGCTTTATGGTTTGTACTTTTTTATGAAAAGAACCCTGACTGATTTACTTCTAACTTTATTTTAAATCAGGCATTTTATCGAAGTAAATTTGCATTTTGAGCTTTAGGGTTAATTAAATGTTTAGTATACACTCTACGAAATCGTCGCATTTCTTGAAACATCCTCACATTTCATGCGACCTGAAATCCAACCAACCAAGCACTTCGAGATCCCTTTTTCACCTTTTTCATGATTAAATTTTCATAATCGCGCCATATTTTCTTCTGAACACGTGCACCTGTCCTTCACTCGTTGGTTGCCGCCAACAACGGCGTTCGTTCACAAAAAAAAACAGTTTCCCTCCATCCGGTAAACAACAGAGCACATCAATTTGCATAAATTCAGGCGAAGCATCGTCATCCGCACTCGCTTTCCGTTTCAGTCACTTTGCACCCGAACACGCCAGTTTGCTCCATTCCACCGTATTTCTGCAGCAAGCGAGACAGATCCCCAGAAATCAAGGACGGACGAGCCTCCACCTTGTCTGTCTGTCAGTTCGTCTGTTGTCACTACTGACTGGTACGCTCTGAAGGACGATGATGGCACCTGTTGCATTTACATCCTTTCCGCAAAACCATCTAACACACACATCACAATCACCACTAAAACAGTTTCACCACTGTAAAACTGTACAATCTAGTAGGCCCAGCTGTAGCTGGGCTAAGGTTTTTGACTTCGCCGCCAAGCAGACCTACCTACTTGGACTGGCGAACGTGCGGAGAAAGCAGCAATTTCAGGCACCAAGCAGTCTGGTCAATAGCACTAAAAATAAAACCAATTTTTACACTAAGGACTGTATCGGAAATTAACTATAAACGTTCAAAAGGCTCTATCTCGAAGCATGGTTGGTCATTTTATTTCGGTTCTTCTATGAAATCCTCACAATATAGTTAAGTTTAGAACAACTTGAAGAAAATTGGATAATGTATAGTATTATTGAAAATATGGTTCTTTGAGTACACCACACAAAATAACAATCTGGACAAAAGGCAATTTTTTTAAATCTTTTTAACGTTTCAATAATCTGTAGCGAAAAAAAAATGTATTGGGAAAAATCTGGAAAATGATGATTATTACTAGGAGTTATGTACACATAACATATCACTCAATACCGACTTTTAAAAATCTTCTTTTGGATAGAAATCCCTCCAACATGTAGAAAATGGTCTAACCCAAAAAACACCTACTTTTTGGTCGAACTTTGATGCTCTGTTTTAAATATCTTCAGAGGTTATAAAATTCCGTTCTCTGGTAAAACTACCTCTTCAATAGAATTCAATGCATACCCAATTGAAAAAAATGCAAATTTTCAACTTTATGTATTTTTTATTTGCGTAATCGTTCCTTGAAGACGCATAAAAAAAGAGTATCTCGAAAAATGGCCATTTTTTCATTTTTGAGAATTGCGCTAAACGGCGGAGGAAATTTTTTTAAATGAAAATAATTTTCCAATATCATGAGCATTCTGGAAAAGAATATATTTGCGCAAAAATAAGAGAAAAAAATTAATATTTTTCCACCGTTTTCGCTATTTCAAATTTTTAGGGGGTGTCCAAAATTTTAAAAACATATGTGTAATCTTTGAGATATAAGTCCAAGTTAAATGATTATTTTTCAAAAATCAGAACTGCCATTCTTTATTTTAAAGATTTATATAGTATCTCCAAAAATAAAGTTATATTTATTTCGAATAGATTATTTTTTAGGCAGTGGTGAACGTTTATAGTTAATTTCCGATACAGTCCTTACCGATAAACCTGTTGAAACGGCTACCACCCGGAGTAACTGCTCGACTGGGACTGAACTGATAACAAGCTGCGTAGTGACTCCGCTTGTGTGGGTACTCTAGCTAGGGTTATCTAGCTAAACACGAACAACAACCGCATGCTTCCGTGGGGCACTCACAGCAACCCACAACGCTTGCTTACTGTCTCTGTCGCACTCTTTGAATTGGGTTGCTATAGGAACAAGGGGAAACCTTCTCGGGAAATCAACACACAGTAGGCACTGCTTACAACGATCCACATTGGAGTAAATCACATCAAAACCTGATCATAAGTGGAAAAACTCAAAATGAAGTAATTGGGTTTTCCGTTGTGTTTTTGCCAAGTGTAGTTATCGTGTAATCGTTTGACAGCTAAGCAGTGTACAAATGTTTTGTTTACGCTTATCAGAAGAGGTTAAGTGAAGCTAAAGTTTAGCCGTTTTCTTTGATATAACTCACAGCGCGTGCTAGTTTTGACCGTACAAAGTGAATGAAATTGATAGTTAATCAATTCAACAATGCAGTTTGTTAAAGAAGGTTAATGTTGTTATTCTGTTAATTTGAAACCCAAACAAATTGACGTTGAATTTACTTACAATATATGAAAATATTGAAAAAAATATTTGATGGAATCCTTTACCGTACATTCAAAATGAAATAAGTTGATTTTCCGGCTGTTTCCGGAAAATCTGCGTTTAGTGTATGATAAAACTATTGTTCCTCTTTCAAAAGCAGAAAGAAAACCTTCCGGATGTTTCCGATTTCAAAAGTTGCAACACTTTGAAAAAATCGTGATGATTATATTATTATATGATATTATTTGTCTTAAAACACTATTTGGCCCTCTGAACGTATTTTTGCTGAAAACTAGAACTCAACAGCTTTCAAGCAAAAAAAAGAAGTTTAAAATCGGTCAACTGGTTCAAAAGTTGTGATTTTTTGAAAAATTTTAGTTTCGAAAAATCTTGACTTTTACAATCATAAAATTGATCACCCTAATGACGAAATAAAAAAATACGAAAACTATGAAAAACGTTTCATTACTAATTTGGGTTGCATTTGGGTTGTGAAAATGCGTCAAAATAATTTTGATCAGTTTTGATGTACTAGGTGCTCCACTGTGCGATCCTGGGAAAACAAGTGAAAACCGTAGCCCACTAAGGGTAGGTAGTTCTTCGCTCGATTGGCATCGATGACTGACAAAAAAATCAAGGGTAATGAGCAAAATTTTCCCCTTTACTGCCATTACAGACTGTTAAAACATTAGGGAAAATATTTACACATTCCCATTGATGATAATACGGTATGCTGATTCGATAAATGCCTCCGTTCAAACAATCAGTTCGGTGTGCTTACCTTACATCCGGAAGCACTGGAAATTTCCTTGCTGTCGATTTCCTAGGAAAAGATTCCACATTTTTGCTGGAGTTCTTACTACTGTGGCATAATTCATACACGGACAAACAGAGGTCTCACTCTACTCTCATTCCATCAACCATATTTTCAACGATTACATAGTTCAAATACTCTGAAGTTCGCAAATCGTTCGCTTACGACGCTTGCTTCTTTCATGCTACTGTTTGACGTTTGCTCACCACCGCCATCTAGTAGACGAAACACAATAAAGCGTTAGCGGAGATAAATTCAATCACAACTTGTTCCAAGGGATACGTCTGTTTGTCTGTGCTTCAATTATACGCTCCAGGCAAACATTCCGCTCGATTCCAATAGAGTTCTTCGATTCGCCTTCCGACAAACGGGAATCGCTTACTAATTAAATTTTACTTCCTGCATCTCCTCGTTTGTCACCAGTTCCTTCCAAGCGTTTGTACATTTCCGTGGTTCTCGTTTGGACCTCAGTTCAATTCATCAGCTTATAATTCCCACCGTAGCACTGCTGTTTGATGTTTTTTTGAAATTGGATTTGAATGACAAATTGAATTTGCGGTGTCGTCGCAAAGTTTTCTCACAAATAAAAAATATTCTTTCCAGAATAGTCGCATTCTCATTCGAGGTAACAAACATCACCAACCAACGTTTTGAATGGAAGCGCATGGTCGTTTGTTCATTTCTCATTATCCGTCGCATCGCAGATGGCTGTTCCGCTGGGAGCGCCCTTTTATTTCACGCGCGTTGACAGCGGAGCATGTCATGGAACTTGACAAGAGAGCGAGCGCAAGCGGTCCCACATGGTGAAAGTAGGCTACGCTTCTTGACGTTCAAGGTCCCCAAAGTTCACATCTTTTGATATGGGTTGTGTTTGCAGAACTTTGAGGCAAGATGGAAAATTGTTCGAGTCCTAGTTTAAATCATAAAAAACTGGAGTTGGGAAGAAAACAATCGATTGGCTGGCTTCATTTTTCGGGGAAGTGACTCGTCTCTGTAGAAGCTCTCTTGCATGGGTCATTCACAGTCCACTCATACGAAAACTTAGTTCTCTTGCACCCTTTTTGCCTTTCTCGTACACCAGAGTGTACTCAATGAACGAATTTTCGACAGAAGGCTCGGAGGGTCAAGTCGCATATACCAATCAACTCAGTTCGACGAATTGAGATGATGTCTGTATGTGTGTATGTATGTATGTCTGTGCGCAAAAATAGTTCACTCATTTTTAAGGCACTTCCCATTGGCCGATTTTTCGGATTATAGCTCGAATCGAACCGGAATTCTACCGCATTGTTTGCTAATAAAAATAGTTCGGATCGGTCGAGGCGTTCCGAAGTTATGGCCATTTCAGTGATTCGGACCAGCACCGGTGGAACTGGCCGTATGTATAACTGAAAAATGCGACACATCAAACTGCGGCGATTTTTGTAACCTTTAGGCATGGTTGACGAATTTTATGCGAAAACTAACACTAGAGACCAGAAATTCCGCGATGACGGCCCAAAATTTAAGATAGCAGCCTAATATTCAAAATGGCGGTTCCAAATTCAAGATGGCGGCTGTTCAATAGAGTTTAGGCTCTAACACCATACAATATGGGTATATTTGGTATGAGGAAGAGGTCCGGAGTTCAAAAATAGCAACCAGGATGTTCAAGATGGCGGTCTAAAATCCAAGATGGCGGCTCCATATTCAAGATGGCGACTGTTTAATGGAGTTTCAGGAACTGAAACCATACTAGATGGGTAAATTTGGTATGGGGAAGAAGTCTGCACTTCAAAAATGGCGGCCAGAATATCCAAGATGGCGGTTCAACATTCAAGATGGCTGCTGTTTAATGAAGTGTTAGGCTCTAAAACCATGCAATATGTATATATTTGGTATTGGAAAGATGTCTGGAGTCCTAAAATGACGATTTAAATATCCAAAATGGCAACCAAAATATTCAAGATGGCGTCTCAAAATTCAAGATGGCGACTGTTTAATGGAGTTTTAGGACCTGCAACCATGCAATACGTGCATATTTGATATAGGGAAGAAGTCTGGACTCCAAAAATGACAACCAGAATATCCAAGATGGCGGTCTAAAATCCAAGATGGCAGCTCAAAATTCAAAATGGCTTCAGTTTAATGGACTTTTTGGCTCTAAAATCATGGAATATGTGTATATCTGGTATTGGGAGTCTCAAGTCCAAAAATAACGAATTAAATATCCAAGATGGCGACCGAAATATCCAAGATGGCGTCTCAAAATTCAAGATGGCGGCATAAACTTCAAGAGGGCGGCTGTTTAATGGAGATTTATGCTCTAAAACACCGTACAATATGGGTATGTTTGGTATGGGCAAGACAATCGGAATAGTGAACCAGAATATCCTAGATGGTGTCTCAAAATTCAAAATGGCGGCTGTTTAATGGAGTTTTGGGCTCTAAAACCATTCAATATGGGTGTATCTGGTATGGGGAAGAAATCCGGAGTCCAAAAATGGCGACCAGAATTTCAAAGCTGCCGGACTTAAAATCAAAATGGCGGCACACAATTCATGATTGCGGGTATTTTTCAAGAGTTTAAGGCTCAGAAATCAAAAGCCAGATAAACGATATGATCTCTGATGCCATGAAATAGATTTCTGTTAAACGTGTGAGAGCGATATTCATCAACATGTCACTTGAGTTGTGTTGAAATATGTTTTCGAAGGCACGAGAAAGGCGCCACCACCGCTAGTTGTGTTAATTAGGGTTTTTTTTTTCTTTCGGTAGGAGTTTCTCCATACAATGATGAGATACCAGTGAATCTCTGGATGTCATTCCAGTGAATCACTGGATGAGATTTCAGAGTATATCTGAACGAAATTTCAGCGAATCTTTGTATAAGAAACCAGCGAATCTTGAACAGATCTCAGAACGAAAATCCTAAGAATCTCTGAATGAGATTCTTTCGAATCTCTGGACAAAATGTCAATGAATCTCTGGACAAGATTCCATCGAATTTCTGGACGAAATTCCTGCGAATCTCTGGAAGAAATTTCAGTGAATCTCTGCACGAGATTCCAGTAGACCTTTGAACGAGGATGTTACTGGATGAGATCTTAGCGAATCACTGGAAGACTTTCCAACGAATCTCTGGACCAGATTCTTGCAAATCTCTTGACGAGCTTTCAGTGAATCTCTGGTCAAGATTCCAATGATTATCGGGATGAGATTTCAGTAAATTTCTGGACGAGATTGCTGCAAATCTGTGGACGAGATTTCATCGACACTATAGACAAGATCTCAACGAACCTCTGGACCATATTTCAACGAATCTCTGGGTGAGATTCCAGCGAATATTTGGACCTTGGATGACATTCCAGCGAATCTCTTGACGAGATGCCAGCGAATCTTTGGACGAGATTCCGACAAATCTCTGGATAATTCCAGTGTATGTCTGGACGAGATTTCAGCGAATCTCTGGATCAAAATCCAGCGCATCTCGAACGAATCTCGAACGAATCTCTGAACGAAGTTCCAAAGAATCTCTGGATGGGATTTCATCGGATCTCTGGAGGAAATTCCAACGAATGTCTGAAAGAAATTCTAGTGAACCTCTGGACGAAACTCCAGTAGACCTTTGAACTAGTTTTCTATGAATCTCTGAACGAGACTTCAATGAATCTCTTGACGATTCCAACAAATGACTGGATGAGATTCCAGCGAATCTCTAGGAGAGATTTCAACGAATCTCTGTACCAGATTCCTACAAATTTCTTGACGAGATTCCAGCGATTCCAAAATTTCAGTGAATCACTGGATGAGATTCCGGTGATTACCCGACTATAAAATTATATCAAAAATATAACATAATCCTAACAAATCATGATATTTATAACTCATGTACAACATCCTTGGTGTTATCAAAATACTATAACTCAATTATATCACATTATGCTATAAATCAAGCCTAACTCTACCAAACACCGTATGTGACATATGTAAACAAAAAAGAGATTTTCACATTAGGAGCTGAATTTCGTTAAGGACTACTTGTATCACTCACATTTGGGGATGATTTGAGAAAAAATACCCGGATTATTCACGTTTCTGAAATGCTCAATGTATGAGTTGCTATGGGAACAGCGAACTTCCCCTTCGATTTTATCCGTTCGTGGGTTTTGTTAGATACGGTGTTTGGTAAAGTTAGGCTTGAAATGTTGTTTCATAACTTATTGTATTATAATTTAGTTTTGAATCTTTGACATTTTGTAAATAATGTAACAAAATTATATCCAACTAGCTGGCCCGGCAAACTTTGTCTTGCCAAGACGTGGCGGTTTGACAATTGTTGTGGCCATTGTTGCACCGCACTCTAGATTGGTTTTATTTCGATCGTGTTGATTTTCTACCCAGCTCTTAAAGAATCAGTACTTTATCAATTCTCTTACTTTTTAAATTAATTTTCGTAACTTTTTTTACATATAAACACAGCCACCATTAATACGAATCAAACCATGCAAGAGCCATCCTGATCGGTTCAGCCGTTCGTGAGTTTTGTTGCCTCAAAGGGACTTCAAACTCATTTTTTTACATATAGATTATGCTAGAAACCAGTAATCCCGAAGCTAAAATTCATATCACATTTTGTTATAATTTTGATATGATTATAACAAAATAGGATATAATCTTGATTAGACCAGTGTACTTTTTGTTGCCATTTTAGTTATTTAGTTATCATCCTGCAGCTAGTTTATAACACAATAAGTTAGAGAAAAATATCATAACATCATAACACAATATGATACAAACTTGATATAATTTTCTAGTCGGGTATCTGGACAAGATTTCAGCGAATTTCTGAATGATATTTTTGCAAATCTCTAGATAAAATACTAGCGAATCTCTGGACGAAATTCGAACGAATCTCACAACGAAACGCAGGATGAAATTTCAGCAATATTCTAGGCGATATTCTAGCGAAACTCTGTATGCGATTCTAGCGATTATCTGTACCTAATTCGACCGCATCTCTGGATGACACCTCAATGAATTTTTGACCATGATTCCAGCGAATCTCTGGACGAGATTTTAACGTATCTTAGGACGAGATTTCAGCGAGTCTTTAGAAGAGATTTCAACGACCTCTGGACGAGATCACGACTAATCTCCAATAGAGATTCCAGAGAATCTCTGATTACTCTGAATGAGATTCCAACAGATCTCTCCAATTAATCTTTGAACAAGTTTCCATTGCAACTCTCGACAAGATCTAACGAACCTCTGGGCGGCCTTCCAAAAATATCTGATCTAGATTCCAACGTATCATTAAATGGGGATTCAATGAAGCTTTTTCCACGGAATTCTGGGAAATTTCTATATTATTTCAACTCTTTCATGAACGAGGTTTCAACGAGTTCCTGCTGTAACTTCTTCAAGAAATTTCTTGGGTATTACCCAATGGTTCTCAAGAGATTTCTCTTGGAGTTCCTCTCAAGATTGCTTTTCGAATTTCTCCTGAAGATTTCCCTAGATTCCTCCCAATGTTCCTGTCGAGGTTTCTCCAGAAGTCTCTCCCAGGATTTGTACTAGTATTTTCCTAGAATGTTTCCCACAGTTTTTCCTTCGGCATTTCTACAGGACACCGATATTTTCCCAGCGATATTCCTGGAATTTATTCCAGAATTCCTCCAGGAGTTCCTTCGGAATTCCTCCTAGAGTTCAGTATTTCTCCAGGGCATTCTCACATGATTTCTCCCGATTTTTTTCCCAGATTCATTTTCGGGATGTCTGCAGGAGTTTCTGCTAACATTTCTCAAGGAGCTTGCTCTCCATAATTTCTTTCGGAGGTTTAACCGTGATTTCTCTCGCAGTTCTTTCCAAGATTTCTTAACTGCCCATATTCGCATAGTCGATGTAACCACCATTGGCAAGGCCACCGTACAAAAGCTAATATCTAACGCGTGTGCATATTGGTGACCAGTTTTATTAAAAATATCACAAGATCTAACCCTAATTTAGATGTCAACGTGGAAAAATCTTGAGCTTTATATTTATTCATTGTTAAAACTCCAAAAGTATGTTGAAAAGTACAGTGGCGCTTACATCGACTATGCGAATATGGGCAGTTAAGGAGACACTAACTGGGATGTACATATCATAGAGGTTTTCCAGGATTAGCTTTAAGAAATGAGACAAAAAATGTATGTGTATATGTACTAGTCCACGTTGGTTGATGAAACTGAAATACGATTCTGAACTGAAATAGGATTCCCTCCAAAAACTTTTCCCAAGTTCGTCCGAAAATTTCTCTAAGAGTTGCTACTCCGGTTTATCTAATAGTTTTTTACAGAATTACTTTTGAAGTTTTTCATAAAACTTTGGTCAGAGTTTTTTTTTGCGAGATTTATCGTGCATTTATTTTATTTCCTAAAATTACCCCCAAAGTTCTTTTCTGAATTCTTCCTGGAGTGATTCCTGGAATAACTAACAGGATTATTTGTGAGAAATTTCAGGAGCAACTTCGAATGGAATTATAGTGTAAAATTTCGAGAAACTCCGTAAAGAATTTTGGGAGGAGATTGGAGACATCCCATGAGGGACTGTGATGAATACTGTAAAAACTTCCAAGAGAAACCTTGGAGGAACTTCTGCGGAAATGCTGAGAGGATGTACAGAAGCAATCCCGAGAAAAACTCTGGGATATCTCTAAGAGTAATACGTAGAAACTTTGCTTGGGAGATTCTAGTTCAGGAGGAACTATTGGAATGCAACTTCGAAAAACCACTATGTCGAATCGTTCGAAATAAAGCCTCGGGCGGAGCTCATGGAGAATTTATTTTTAGGATTAATTTATGGAGGAATTCCGGATGTTTTCCTGGATAACTCCTACAGATATCTCGAGGCGAATTACCGTAGAAATTCTGGAAGAACCTCTAGGAAAATACCAGCTTCGAATAAAAACTGGAATGAAACTCGCGAAAATATCAGGGAAACAATCTGAAAGCTACTCCTGAAGTAATATCAAAAGAAACATTGGAAGGAACCTTGGAAAACTTATAAAAAAGGATCTCCCAAAAAAAAACTCCAGAATGATTTCCGGGAAAGACTTTGTGAAAATTCTGAGAGCAAATCCTGGCCGAAATATCGTTAGAAACTCCTGAAGAAAACTTAAGAAAAAGCTTGAGAAATCTGAGGAAAAGTTCCGGGATAAATTTAAGTAGGAACTCTGGGAGGAATTACGGCTGGATTTCTCCAGGAGTTTACACTGAGATACTTTTTTTTCAATTTCACCCAGGATTTATCCAATAGGTTTTCCGGGATTCTTCTGTATTTTACACAGATTGTCCCAGAAGTTTCTTCCCAGGACATCTCCTAATGATTTTTTCCGGGAATTCTTCCAAAGTTTCCTATGTTCTCCCAGGATTTATCATGGTGTACCTTTCACAAATTCTGCAGGAGTTCCTAAAGAAATTTGCACCACAGTTTTTCGGAATTGACTTTCTTAAAAAAAAGTCTCTCCAAAGTCTTCTAGAGTTCTTTTCAGATATCCTGCATATTTTTGAAACCGTTTTTACCGAGATTCCTTATGAATTTCCAAAATTTCAGTTGGAGTTCTTTCAGGATTTTTTGTGGTGAACCTCTAAAAAGTAATCTCGGGAAGAACTATCAGATAAATTCGAGTAGGTACGCCTAGATCCCGAAGATTCCTGGGGGAACTCTGTGAGCAATCCCGGAAAACTTAAAAGACAAATCTCGGATGGAACTACGGGAAGAATTCCGCGAGGATCTCTTAAAGAATTCCTGAGAAATTCACTAGAAGAAATCTCTGGAGGGATTCGTGCGAGAATCCCGAGAATCCCGAGAAAAAATAAGCGAAACTCCTGTAGCAATTCTGGGCCAAAATCTTCTAAACAAAACAACAAAACCTTCAACAAAAATTCTAAACACATAACTCTATAACTGATGACAGAGACTTTGAAAGAAATCCTAGGAGAAATTCATGGAGGAACTCTGGCTGAAATTTCGGTACTAACTTCTGGGAAAACCCAAAGGAGAACTTTTGAAGAATTTTCAGGATAACTTCTGGAAGAAATCTCGGAAAGAATCCCGGAAAAGCTCTAAGAGAAATGCCAGAAGTAACTCCAGAAAAATCCCATAACAAGCTCCGAAATAGATCGGGAAACTCAAACAACACGCATGTTATATAAGACTTACGATATGGTTGTATAGAAGTTAATTTGGCGTAATTAGAACACAATACTAGAATAACGTCAAAATGACTTTTATACAACCAAAATCTGCGCTGACGTTATTCTTATATATTATGTTTCCAGTTCAAAACCGAATTAGCGACATTTTTTCTTTGACTTCCGCTGCTTTTGCCTTGCGTTAAACACAATGTCGGAAGTGGGGCGCTGTATTGTACACCTGATGCTCTATACAGCGCCCCACTTCCGACATTGTGTTTAACGCAAGGCAAAAGCAGCGGAAGTCAAAGAAAAGATGTCGCTAATTCGGTTTTGAACTGGAAACATAATAACATTAGGGAGGAACTATGGGAGCAAATCTGGCGATAAATCCAATAAATTCCTAGATGCTTGCGTCTAGGAAAACCTTCAGAAAAAATCCAGAGATAAATCTTAGGGGGAATTCTGATGGGAACTCCGTGTACAGTTCGGGATAGGAAGAAATTATGAGAGAAACCGCAAAAGAATTCCACGGAGAAATCGCGGCAGAAAATCATGGAGGAACCCCATAAAGAATCCTGGGTAGAATCACGGGAGAAATTTCTAAAGAAAAGGAATTCTTAATGCAAGCAAATCCCTAAATTATTCCGTAAAGGAATACAGAAGTTCTTCCGGCGATTTTTTACAAAGATTTTTCTGAGCTTTCACTCGGATGTTCACTTCATTTCATTTACTTAGTATTACATCAAGTGCCCCCTCTTCCATCCTTCTCTTTCTCGTGTTTGTTTAGGAGAGTGAGTAAGAAAAATGAAAAAGCTGCGTATGCTAGAGAGTATCGCCACAGAGCTTTTGTGGGGTGCGAATTGAAGGTTGGTTCAATGAGTGAATCTGGCAAAGTGAAAATTGAACGGTGATGAAGAACAATTCGGCTAGCTGCTGCTTTGGTGCGGTTGTCTTCGTCTTACGCAAAACGAGAAAATTTGTCAACTCGTAAGTGGAATAAAATTGAAACGAGACATATAGTGTAATTATTCGATTTCCAGTGACAATTCGGTCTTTGGTTCAGGATTTATCCACCAGGTGACCAGGTGACACCTAGTGTCAAAAAGCTCAAACACGTATACCGTCGTTGATGGTGACAATGGGACAGAGGGGCAAGATTGGGTCAAAACATTTTCTGAAATATCTCATCAAATACTGCGAATATCGAATCAATATTTTTATGGTGTAATCGTCGTAGTTGCCAGCAGGTCCTATAAAAAAATATGTTTCTAGAGCAATCAGTTAAATTGGGATAAATTACCGAAAAAACCTTGAGAATAAGGATTGATACTTTTTAGAATTTCAAACTCATATCTATCATAAAATATATAGTTGGTTAGTTGTATAAACCTTGACCAGAACTTTATTAACTTGTTTTGTTGTCAATGCGAAACAAATTCGTTTCCTTTGATCTATTCTCACCCCCTCGAAGGGGTGCGGTGGCCACCTGCACTTCGAGATGTATTTAGGAGATGCATTCGAATTCATCCCTTTCAAAGGAGGCGCATGGTTGTTTGCAAGTATCGCACATAGGGTACTGCATTGTTTTGATTATGTATGGGAGTTTGACATTTCTTGACCTTGTTGTTTACAATATCTCTGTAAGCGTGAAAGAGAAGGAGAGAATTTCATGCAGTGCCCTATTGATAAAAAAAATCACGGCCTGCTGATCGGCCTGCTATAGAGACTAATCTGCATCACCTCTACAAAAGAAGCACAATGTTTAAGAACTTAATTCCCGTTAAGCGTCCTTAGGGTCTGTGTCAATTGGCGAATTAAAATTAATTTTTACTTAAATTTGACAGTTCAACACTTAAACTTGACAGTTCTCCTAAGGAAATAATTATCGAACTGTCAAGTTTAAGTGAAAATTAATTGTAATTCGCCAATTGACACAGACCCTTGAAGTCGATGTTTATGGGACACTAATTATCTCCAATACAAACAAAAGGTAGAGCGTGGAAACATAATATGCTTAGCCAGACTCACTTCCGCAAAACAAAACTAAAAAACAACACCCTCAGGTAGTTGAAGCGGATACCCAAGCTACCGGGAAAGGCAAAGGAACACAATAGCGAGCGGAAGGAAGTTAGCAGCGTGCTCTTCCATTTACGTACATTTATGTGTAGGTATGTAGTTAGTGTAGTTAGTTACCGTGATGACGGGGAAGGGATTCCCACGAGTTGATGTAAATACAAGGACGGCAAAATTGAAATTAAAAAAAAAAAAATATCTCCACGCTCACCGCAGTAACCAACTTTAACATCATTGCACTAATTGAGTTGCTTTCGTTGTTGGTGGGACAGTGTGGTCTACCTACCTGCAAGTATTCCAAGTGTTGTAGGAAGGGTGCAGATGATGCATTTCCAACAAACCGCGCTTCCGAGAGTGGTTCATTGTATTCACGGTCCACGCGGTCCATTAACGTGGTCACCTTTTTATATTTTGTATAAATATGTAATTAGATTAAAAGAACATCATTTATGAAAGCCGGCTGATAATTATTATTTTAATTGAGATCGATCAAAGTATGCTGCGGTATGCATGCACTTTTCATGGCCTTCTCAATTATATTAGTGATTGACGTTCGCCTTTGAACATAACTTCACTCCACAATTTTATGGAGTTTATAATATTGTGCGTTGCAAGAAAATCACAATTATGGCGACTACTTTCCAAGGCCTTCAATGATGGACAAAATCCAATCGCAGAGCAAATGCCACGTGCAGTCGCAGCAGTCATCATATCACCCGGCCATGTGGCGACCTTTTTTTTCAAGAATTATCAAAGAGCACTATGATGGACAATTTGAAAACGGGTCCGTTTTCTTAGGCGACTGTCTCGCGCGTATCTCTGACTGCGGGTAAAAGTAGTCGCGAAAGTAGATTTTGTTTTGATTCGTATAATAGTTAATTAGCAGATAAAAAGAGTGAATACATAATCGTTAAATGATGATTTGAGTTGTTGAGATATTTGTTAGAATCTGTTGTGTTTCGGGTTTGAGGACAGGAATAACTTGGGCAGACTTGAACAAGTAACAAGAGCTTTATTGGAAATTACCACTAGCTTGTAGGAGTTCTGGTTAGGGACTAAATAAGTTTTTCACAGAAACAAACTGGTTACCTACACACTTATTTCTGAATTGCCTGTTCGGTACTTTTTTGACGAGATTATAACAGCAGTACGATCTCGGTAATTTCGGTAATCGATTTTACTGAGGTTCAGTAAAACAACTGTCAAAATCGTATGGAAAAGGTAAACAATGCATTTTTGCTGAACGAGTTGTCGGAGGTTTGGGCAGTGGAATTTCCGTAGCGAATAAAAGAATAACCGGGGAAAAACGTTACGATTACTGAACTCAACTTTATTGTGCAAAACTCAACGCGGTTACAATGTTTTGATGTTGTTACATTTTTCTCTCTGACTCTGAGCCAGGGCCAGCCGAGGGGCCAGCGCTGTAGCATCGTACTATATGCCCAGTGGTAATTCAACCGGGCGGCCCAATACTCCTCGATGATCAGCGTTGGCAGGCCTTCAGTCCCAACATCTCCGTGAACTTCCGTACCTTCACAGCTCCTAATGGCTTTGTCATTATGTCCGCAAGCATGTTGTCGGTGGAGCAATACCGCAGCAGAATTTCTTTAGAGTTGGATAGCTCCCTGATGAAGTGATACTTCGTATCTATATGTTTGGAGCGACGGTTTTGCTTCTCCTGGGTAGCGAACTCCAAACAGCTTTTGTTGTCCTCCCAAATAACGGTTGGTGATTTCTGCTCTGCCTTCAGTTCCGCAAGAAGTCGGCGCAGCCAGACAGCTTCCTGTCCAGCCTCAGCTAGAGCTACATATTCAGCCTCCATCGTAGAAGCCGAAACGTATGACTGTTTCCGGCTACTCCAGCTCACCGTTGCGCCGCCAAGACGAAACACGAATCCACTGTTCGACTTGCGGTCCGCGGTATCACTTGCCCAATCGGCGTCACAAAAACCTTCCAACTGTAGATTCTCGGCATTGAGGCGCAATCTTGAATCTGCTGTTCTGCAAAGGTATCTCACAACACGCTTAACTTCAGTCCAATCCGATTGAAGCGGGTTGTTGATTTTCCGGCTCAATATTGAAACGGACGCAGCAATATCCGGCCTGCTGTTCGTGGCAATGTATAGCAGTGACCCGATCAAACGATGGTACTCGATGTTGTTCGGCAGGCTCTTTGATTCCATCCTGTTCTTGTAGTAGCCCGTGTCCATCGGAACATTCGATCGCTTGGCCTCCTCCAGATTGTAATTCTTCGCAATTTTTCGAATAGCAGCAGCCTGGTTGATCGAATATACTCCATCAGCTTCCCTATTCACGCTCATCCCCAGAAAGTGACGAATTGTTCCCAACGAAGTGATACGGAACCTCTTCCGAAGCTGCGCTTCAACCTTGTCGATTTCGTTCTGTATACGGCACACGAGCACCATGTCATCCACGTAGATTAACAAATACAGCCATTCTCCGTTGCCGAGGTTCTTCATGAACAAGCACGCATCCGAAGTCGACTGTTCGAAGCCAATACTTGTCAGGAACTCCTTGATGGTGTGGTTCCAAAACCGTGCGGCCTGCTTCAGGCCGTAGATGCTCCTGTTCAGCTTACACACCCAGTCCTCCTTCCCAGCAACTTCGAAACCCGGTGGTTGAGCCATGAAAATATCTTCCTTCAACAGTCCATAGAGGTAAGCACATTTGACATCGATATGCCTGACATCCATCTTCCTGCTGCTAGCGACGGCCAGCAGAACGCGGAACGTTTGTTGCATCGCAACAGACGCAAAAACTTCCTCAAAATCTTGCCCGAAGCGCTGAGAGTAGCCTTTGGCCACTACTCTAGCTTTGAGCCGTACAACTTGGCCGTCCGAATCCTCCTTCTTCTTGAACACCCAGCGACTTCCCACGGGTTCCCGCCCGGGTGGCAACCGAACGAGTGTCCAGGTGTCGTTGTCCTGCAAAGAAGACATCTCCTCCTTCATCGCAGCAAGCCACTTTTTCTTTTCAGCAGAAGATATCGCCTGCTCGTACGTCATCGGTGCATCACCACAAAACGCAGCCATACCGGCTTCACCGATTACGTAGTCTTCGAGCCTTCTCGGTAGCACACCCTGAGTAATGGGGCCAGATCGCCGCCGGTTCTGAACTACACCACCAGCAGCTCCAGCTTCATCAACCGCAGAATCACTTTCTTCCGAGCTTCGTTCCTCTGGTCCACTGTAGAAAGAGTCTGCATCTTCGTCCGGATCATCTTCCGTCTCCAAACGGTTGTCTTCCGCACTACCGATCTCAACTTCTACTTCTCCTTTGTTACGAACGTCGGTGGAAAGTTCACTATTCACTTCTGCACCCAATTCCAGGAAACGGGCATCTCTACTCACAGTAACTTTCCGAGTGTCCAGGTCAAGAAACCGATACGCCTTAGCTTGACTGCAGTATCCGATGAAGACCATCTTCTTCGCCTTGCTCTCAAGTTTGCCCCTCTTCTTACTCGGGATGTGGACGTACGCTTCGCAGCCAAACACCTTCAATCCCTGGCATCACCGGTTTGCGACCGAACCAGCGCTCAAACGGAGTACATCCAACGGAACGAGAAGGCAATCGATTTTGGAGAAACGTCGCCGTGGATACCGCCTCGCCCCAGAACTCCTTTGGAAGATTGGCATCGATGAGCATACATAAAGCCATTTCTTGAAGGTAGAGATTACGCCGCTCAGCCACTCCGTTTTGCTGCGGCGAGTACGGTGTGGTGTATTCCGCCCTGATGCCTTCCGCAGCAATGAACTCACGTAGCTCGGTATTCACGTACTCTCCTCCATTGTCGGACCTTATCGCTTTTGGCTTACGGTTGAATTGGTTCTTAACCAGATTCACGTACTCCTTAATCTTCCCAGGCACTTCGGATATGTTCGCCACCAAGTATACGGTGGAATAACGACTATAATCGTCAATGATCGTCATAAAATACTTCTTGCTTCCGGGTGTCACATGTTTGAAAGGTCCACACACATCAGTGTGCAGAAGCTCGAGCACCTCCTTAACACGCCTCTGTGCTACCTTTGGGAATGGTTTCCGATGCAGTTTGCCTTCGAGACAACACTCACACACCAGCTTTATTCCACAGTCTACCACCTTCATGTTCATGCCTAGCTCCTTTTTGTTGATCAGGTCCACCACGTCGTAGTCCCGGTGGCCAAAGCGACGGTGCCACGTATGTTGGCAGAATTCATTGTGGCGAGACGCAGCAGCAGCCAAAGATCTCTCGCAACACCTCAACAGGTACATCCCACCACGCAAGTCAGCGACCGCCACCGTGCAGCCACTCGCATCACGGACCCGACATCCATGTGAATCGAACACAACAGAGAAATTTTTCACAACAAGCATGCTCACGGACAAAAGACTGCCTTCTAATTCTGGGACGAAGAGAACGTCCTGCACTTTCACATCACGCTTCTTGCCGCCGCCGTCCTCGCACAGCAGCATTCCGTTGCCAACTCCAGCAGCAACCGTTTTCTTACCGTTGGCAAGAGTTACTTCTACCCGCACGTCTTCGACCAGCTCGGAGAAAAAGGCTTTGTTGCTTGTCATGTGCTGCGACGCGCCGCTATCGACGAACCAGAACCGCGTAGATCCTTTCACCGTACAGCACTTTCCATCTTCCTCTGCCGCAGGAGCACTTCTACCAGCATCCGCCGAGAAAAGTAACGGCACACCGGAGTCCTGTGCCTGCTTCGCTTTTTGTCCACTTGCATTCGACGAGGTTTCACGTTTGCTTGCATCCGTCTCCCCCTTGAGAGTAGCCAGGTACTTTCGGCAGTTCTTCCGGTAATGGCCGGGTTTTTTACAAAAGAAACATACCTTTTTCGGATGCCTTTCCGCTTGGTACCGTTTTCAGCGCCTTGCTATCGTTCATTCCTCGTTCCGTGCGCTTGAGATGTTCGTCCCGCAGTTTTGACTTCACCAGCTCCATTGTAATGTCGTCGTCCGGGCGACTCTCGAGTGCGGTCACCAAACCGCTGAACGAGTCAGGGAGGCTCCGCAACACCATGGCCACTTTCATCTCCGGCTCGAGCTCCAATCCAGCTACTTGTAGACGATCGAAGAGTTCTTCGAGCTCTAGAAGATGGTTTTCCATGTCGCCACCTTCGTGGAGGTTTTTTACTGCACAGCCGTTTGAGCAGCGAAACACGAGAGGTTACTGTAGCTTTCTCGTGATGCTGTCGTAGTGCCTCCCATACATCATGAGCACTCGTGGCGTTCGTCAGCAATCCCAGCAGGCTGTCCTCGATGGTGAGTCCGATGGTAGCTTTGGCTCGTCTGTCCTCCTTCGTCCACTGCTCCGTGACAGGCACCGGCTTGGCCTCGTCAATCACATGCCATAACTCCTCGCGAGTTAAAAGCATCTCCATCCGAAATTTCCACACGTTCCAATTTGTGTTGGAAAGTCTCGGGAACGAAAACTTAGCAGCGTCCGCCATCTTCCTCCTCCTCGAGGAAATTCTCCTCCTGCGCGTACAACCGGCCGAACCGACGATTTACCTGCACAACTTCCCGATATTCCGACCGAACAACTGGTCCCATAACCTGTCGGAGGTTTGGGCAGTGGAATTTCCGTAGCGAATAAAAGAATAACCGAGGAAAAACGTTACGATTACTGAACTCAACTTTATTGGGCAAAACTCAACGCGGTTACAATGTTTTGTTGTTGTTACATTTTTCTCTTTGACTCTGAGCCAGAACCAGCCGAGGGGCCAGCGCTGTAGCATCGTACTATATGCCCAGTGGTAATTCAACCGGGCGGCCCAATACGAGTTCGGTACTCAGCAGTTTTAGTCTCGTCAAAAATTTACCGAACTCGGTAATCAAAATTAAGTGTGTAGGGTCACTAGGTGATGTAACTAGGTGTGGATCGCAACCGATTGCATCCGTGGTCTTCTCCATGTCTTGAAATCTTGAGAAGGTATTTTGCAACTCCACTTTGTTACGAACCGGCAACCCGACATCACGATTTCCTTTACGCAATACTTGAGTGTTCATCGCCATTCTGGTAGATGCATCCCATCCTTTCTGCTTTGTTCCGCACTTTATGTTCCGCTGGTTTTCGATGTACTGTTTTGAAGTGTTTACGCGGTCTCTCTGCTCCTCCAATGGTGGTGAATGAGATAGTGTGCCATGTGCTGATTTGAAATGCGTTTCGAACAAATTCAGCGCACGTTAAGATAGCTTGCGGATGACTGTGTTGTTTCTGTGACTGGGTCAATAGCAGTCGATTTGCAAGGACCACTACAGGATACTTTGGACAATTTATCTACTTGTGCTCTCAAGCTGGGTATCGAATTCTCTCCGGAGAAAACTGAGATGGTTGTTGTAGGATAAGAGATAGGATATTGGACAATATAAAAATAACGGTTTTGAAATGTATAAGAATTGTATGGATTTAAATATTGGCACGGAAGAGAAAAATATACATCGATAAAAAAATACATTACCCGAGCAGAGTCTAACAACAAAATGAAAGCAAATCGAAAACTCGATTTGTATTCAGCAGCAAATTGATATCACATTTTGATTTCAGTTGGTCTTGACTATATTTGATTTCAAACATAGATTTCGTTTTGCTGTTACTCTAAACTATCATGAAAAATAAGTTTTTAAGTTATTTCAAAACTTCTAGGCAACTTTGTATAATAACTCTAAGGATATACCATTAGTGTAATTATATTATGGCATTTAGGATTATATACAGGTAATCTTCGATATAACGTACCCTCGATATAACGAATTCGATATAACGTACATTTTGTTTCGATATAACGTACAACATTGAAATTTTTTATTTTTCCCACGAATAACCCTTAGATAAACTACGAAATCACTCAAATCAATGTTTTGTTGCAGCATTAGCCTTGTTACCCAGAATTAGCGCAATTTGGGGAAAAATTTAGTGTACGTTATATCGAAGCACAAAAAATGAAATTACTTTTTCGTCAAAACTCAAGTTTTTCATTATTGGTTTTGTGAATTTCACCGAAATCATCATTTGGGATTAATTTCACGTCGAATACATCAATACTAGCAAAACAAATATTAAAATTTTCTCTGCTTCGATATAACGTACACTTCGATATAACGTACAAAAAGAAAACTTTTTTGTACGTTATATCGAAGAGTACCTGTATCAATCGAAAAAACCCTATATTTAAAGATGTTTCTATTTTTTTGTACTGATAGCAAAAACAGTTATCAATTTGCTATCACTGATAGCAGGAATTGTTTTCAACTTACTGTTACGAGAACATTTTTCTGCTCTCATTTTTGATGTTTTAACCGTTAAAACGGCCAAAACGACAACAACCTGAGTTATCATAATTTGCAATATCATAACATCAAAATTTGTTTTCAATTTGTTGTCAGACTTTGCTCGGGTAACACCCCTATTACGTACTAGTGAGATCGCCCATGGCTTCATAGTCTGAGCGACTGTCAGAATCGAGAAAAACGTGGCAACGTGTGTGCGTTCCTCACCCAAACTGTGCGCCGAGCTGTGCGCGAGTTAGTTGATAGACTAACGCAGTAGACGACGGACGAAATCAGGAGCAGCAGGATAAATTGGTTTGGTTGGTTCGGCGCTCTGCCAGTCGCAGCGTCGAAAGTAAGTAAATGGAGCAGCTGATCGGTAATGAGGGAATTTGTAGATTCCTCACTGCCGGAACCTAAAGCTGCAGGCAAGTGACAGAGTTGGTAGCTCTGGTCTGGCCAATGTCGGGACCAGAGCTACCAACTCTGTCACTTGCCTATAACTTTTTAGATAGCCGCAGTGAGGAAACTCGAAATCACTCATTTGTGCTCATTCTGCGAATGGAGTGACGTGAGAAAAATCGGAGTCGCATATCGAGGTGAGAAATCTCGACTCGAATGAGGTGACGCTCCATTTGATTTACACGGCGAGTCACTTCATTCGAGACGGTATTCCTCACTTCGATATACGACTCCGACTTCTCTCACGTCACTCCATTCGCAGAATGAGCACAATTGCCGCTTAAATTCAATATGGCTGTTGCCAACTTTCAACGTTCCGACTTGCAGTAAGCGGTTGCACCACGTCGTTCGCTTCAGTCTACCAACTGACTCGCGCACTGGTCGGCGCACCTTGCCACATTTTTTCGATTCTGACAGTCACTCGGCTCGTGGAACATTGGGCGATCTTGCAACATAGAACTGGCGGTACTTGTTTTTTTTTTATTTCGATTATATAATTTATTCGTAGAATATAATTTGATAGGAACATTATTTTATAATTCATGTTTCCAGTCTCCTATTCAACAATCTCTTTCATTTCACAAACTTCCATATATCGACTATAATAGTCAACAATAACCACCCAAGTAACACATTTTGTTATATAAATGTATATAATACAAGCTTCATACAAATCCTCATGTTAGGTCACGAATACGAAAAACTAAAATTCATACACTTATATCACCGAAAAAGCGCAAAAAATGGCGGACTATACAACATCTTTGATGTTATACAAGATGTTTTTCAATACATCGTCAGAACATACATTATGTATTTGAGAAGTATATAAAAACGTCACCAATACCTTCTTTCTGTGATCATGTTAGCAGGAAGTAAAGCTAATACCAAACGCAAACTATTCAATAATATCTGACAGCTCAAGTCCAAAACACAATTTTACTATCAGCTCCCTCCTACGAAATGCTGGTGGTCAAACATTATTATGAAGCCATCAAAAAATTAGGGAATAATCATGTTGTCATTGCCCAGTACAGTGATCAAATCCCCTATGCGAGTCCAGATTTACGGTGAAATAATAGTTTTCAGTGATTAAAAATTCAAGCGCTTTTTGTCAGATGGTTAATGCCACAAATAATCAGCTAGTTTTTTACATTTTGAATACATTTCAAGTTTACGTGAAGGCAACATGGTGGCATTCGTATACAGTGCCGTCAAAAAATGTTGATAATGGGAATATTTCCAAAAATAAAATTAATTATGTGATATTTCTTGGATATAGAAAATAAAAATATTTTCAAAAGTCTTTCTCTCCAACAATATAACAAAGAATTTTCGGCTTACTTTCATTTTATATGAAATTGTAGGTTTTTTATCAGTCACTGTAACCTTACCATAAATTAATCATTGATCGCCTAATAAAAAAGGTGTGCCTGCAATACGTTTAAACAACATCTTTTGAACATCTTAATAACATATTACTTTGTTTGTCATTAAAATACCTAGAAAAAACATTAATTTGACGTACTATAAACTCCAAGCTGAAGAAGTTATAATGCGTTGTTCAGAGTTGTTTTTTTCCTGGTGCTGCATACTTTGTTTCGACAATAATATAACAAAATTGTATATACAAGGTAGCTACCAAAAGCAAAACCAAAACAAACGGAACTGCATTCAATCAGGATTCTGTTAATAGAACATTTTTCAGTTTTCTCAGGTTTGTAAGTGGAAATGATTCTCTAAAATAAAGTACATATGCTCCAGGTAAGTAAATAAGTTCAATTAAACTCCTGGCAACGAATGATTTGTACCCTGTGCCCTGTAAGTTTTTGTTCAACGAATATGTGCCACAATTTTTGTCAAATTACTCAATTTTCACGGCTGTCAATCTCATCTACGTGTACTACAACGTGTGCTCAATTTTATAAGCTATTAGCTAATGCAAGAATGTTGTTTTTCTGCAAATTGTCAGCAAATGTTGGAGCTGATCATGAACATTAAGTGCCACAAAGATCAAATCCCCTTGCGATTATTAAGTGATGGTGATTAGGTATGATACATCTCAATTAAATAAATGGTTACGCATGATAAAAACTTGTATCAGCAACGTACTTGCGACGTAAATATAACATGTTTGAATGGTCAAGTATAATTTTTACACGTCGTTTAAAAGGAAAATTTAGTACTCCATACATGTGTATTCCACGTAATTTAAACGTAAAATTAACTTCTAAAAATGGCGATGACATTATTTATCAACTTGTTGTCGCTATACTTAGTTATAACATATTTTCAACTAAAGATGTTTTGATTCTCGCTTATAATCTATTTATAAAGCATCTTTTATGAATCATAATTCAAAAGATGTTTTCTGTGTTACTTGGGCAACAAATATTCTCCATCTGGCAGCGGTCCTAGAAAGTCAGCTGATACGTCCATCCATGGCTGTTTAGGAGGCTCACGTCTTATCATTGGTTCAGGCGGATTTGGTGCGGACACTATTGTACACCCTTTGCAGAGCTTGACACACTTTTCTACATCGTGGTCCATTTTTGGCCACCACACGTTCGTTCGCAAATGACTTTTCATCATTGTTATTCCAGGGTGTCCTTCATGAGCGATTTGTAGAACTCTGTTTCGCAAAACTTTAGGAATAACAATCCTATCCATTCTTAACAAGATTGAATCCACGACACACAGTTCGTGGATAACGGCAATAACGCGATATGCCAACGGCATGTCTGCATGTTTGCCATCTTCGAGGAGTACTGAAACTTCGGATATTTCTGGATCTCTCTGACTTTTTTCTTTTAGTTTCTTCCACTTTAAAGCGAAAGCAGTTCCCGCCTGCACCACAATCAAATGCAGCTGACTTCACCGTTGCTAAACGAGAAAGACAATCTGCAATGTTCTGGTGCCCGGGAATGTGTACCACATTATAGTCAAATGCTTGCAACCGTAATATCCACCGCTCAATTCTAGCACAGGGCTTCGAGCGTGGTGTGAACAGATACTGCAAAACTTTGCAATCAGTCATGAGCGTAAAAGGCTTTCCGTAAAGGTACATTCGGAAACGCTCGACACACCACACCAAAGCCAAAGCCTCTTTTTCGGTTTGGCAGTACCGTCTTTCAGTATCCGTCAGCGATTTAGATGCAAAAGAAATTACTCTGCGATCATCCTTCGAGTTCTCCTGCAACAGAACAGCTCCCAATCCCGAAGGGCTTGCATCAGCTATCACTATTGTATCATCGCCTGGATTGAAAAATCCTAACGTTGTGGCTGAAGCAATCTTAGTTTTTATGTTCTTAAACGCACTTTCATGTACGGCAGTCCATTCAAACCTAGTGTCCTTCTTCGTCAGGTCTCGAAGAGGCTCCGCGATTGTTGCTAAGTCAGGAATATATTTGTTCAAATAATTTGCGAGACCAAGAAAGCTTCTAACTTCCGATTCGGTGGACGGTGATCGAAATGACGCAACCGCGTTCAATTTGACTTGAGATGGACTGATACCAGCTTCAGATATAATGACCCAGAAAATCAAGCTGTGTAACCCCAAAAGCACATTTCTCCCAATTTAACTCTACTCCTCTTTCTTCGAGCCTGTCAAGGACCTAAAACAAATATTCAAATCTAGTTAATTTATTCCAACAATTATCTCATACACTTAAAAAACTACCTTCTGCACATTTCTGTCATGAATTTCTTTGGTTTCACCTTCAATGATGACATCATCCAGATACCAGCAGGTACCTTCGCATCCGGCCAGCATCTCCTTCATGATACGTTGGAAAATTTCTGGTGCGGTGACTAGGCCAAACAGTAGACGTTTGAACCTGAACAGCCCCCAGTTGGTGATAAACGTTGTTTTATCTCTGGAATCTTCACTCAACTTGACTTGGTGGAATGCTTCGCGTATATCTAGCTTGCTCCAGATCCTTCCCTTTCCTAATCGCGCGAGGTACTCTTCCACCACGGGCATCGGAAAATGCTCTCGAGCCACTGCCTGATTTACTCGCCGTAAGTCCAGACAAATTCTGGGTTCACCTGAAGCTTTGCCAACGAGCACTAATGGAGATACCCACGTGGCCGGTCCTTTCTTGATCTCAATAATATCTCGTTTCAACAACTGCTCAAGTTTATTATTCACTGCGCCTTCCAATGGTATCGGTACCCGTCGCAACGGCTGGAATACTGGCTTGATCTCGGGATCCATCTCTATTTTCGCCTTCGCGCCCTTTATCTTTGCGAACGGTTTAGTATCGGTGCTGACGTTGTTCACATCAACACCCACCTTCAACACTCCCAATTGCTTTGCCGTCGAGTCTCCGATAATCAGGGAATGAAATTATCAGCAAATTGAGACGAAAAACGGCGTTTTTCGGGCAACCGATTTTTTCTGTTTTTACTTTTCCTGTGAGAAATGTTTATCGGTCGTTGCTGTTTGTCCTCGATCAAAGATAGCCGAAAACTGGAAATCGCTCTTTTCATTTTCGCTATCCAACTTTATCGCCTGCAAAGTTATCGCGATAATCATCAGAAGGCAAATAACAAAAATTTGCCGCTAACAGGATTGGAACCTAGACCCTCCACAAAAATGTGTATGAGCGTGCACCATAACCACTCAACCACACAAGCTACTCGAGAGAGGACGGAAATTTTATACATAAAAGCTACAGCCAGTGACGACGGGACTACGGAAAGGTGAACAAAGAGCAGAAAGCAAACCAGTCAACTTTTCTTTGCTGATGATAATCGATTTTCGGCGCTGCGGAACGAGCGAAAACACATTCTCGGCAGAAACCCGGGTCTGAATTTATCGCACGTCTTTTTTCGCCGATAATGCGTGTGGGAGAGTTTTCTACTATCGCGATCGTGATCGATAATTTCACTCCCTGCCGATAATATCCTTTTGACCACCTCTGACAACGAAAAACTCCGCAATCGTTGATCGGCGTCCAATGATGACTTCTGCTTCGAACGTTCCCACAACATCTAATGGTTTCTCGCAGCCATATCCCTTCAAAATACGAGACATACCCTTAACGCGACTTAACAATTCGCACCTTCTTAGCCTTTAACATTTCCCATGTCTCCAATCTAATCAAATTTGCGTCAGCACCAGAATCGATCAAAACGTTGATTCTATTGTCTCCGATCGTAGCTTCCTGAACGTTGCTGACATTTCCACCGTAAAAGGCATAGTAAACCTTTTCATCTGTCGCAGATTTGATCTCTTCATCTGAATTCTTGAATGTTGCAGACGTTTCATCGATTGTGTGAATTCTCTTCGAATCTCCTGGTTTCCTAATGCTGGATTTACGCTTCTTGCACACAACTTCGAAATGGCCTAACTGTTGACACCGGCGACAGGTACGACCACGTGCGGGACAATCCGGTGAGCTGGAGAAATGTCCTGACTGTCCGCATGAGAAACACGATTCCTTGGAATGTCGTTTTGACAACTGTTAATAAATTCAATATTTAGACATAATTTGTTATTGAAAGGCTCATCAAAAAATGTAAGAAAAAAATGCAAAATGCAAGAAAAAAAAGAATTCGACAAAAGTTTAGTTATTAATAAATTTTTGATGCAAAGTAAAAAAATATGCAATATCTGGAGTTTTAAGAGAAGTCAGTCATGATTTTTGTCTACAAGTCATCTGAAAAAGGACAGATTTCGTTTTTTTTTGTGCAGTCTGGCGAGAAAAGGACAGATCTGCCTTAAAACAAAAGTGAACTGGTATGAGGACAAAAAAAAAGGACAGTTGTTGAAGGAAAGACGAGCTGGCGTGGAAAATAAACATCTTCGTTAATGTGATTGAGATATAGTGTGGAGAAAGGGCAGATTGGCAAAAAAAGGCAAACTGGTCAAGTTCTGCATACGGATATTGGATTTCGAGTAATCTATTCGAGGAACCGTATTATTTACACAGTTTTGAAGAAATGAAATGACACTCATTGTAGAAAGTTTCTGTCAAGAATCAGTTCGAGTGATTCTTTCTGAACAGGATACTATGCTTAATAAGTGTAGAATTACACAGCTAGTTTAGATTACCGACTTCGGTAAAATTTTACTGGGTTTTTGAACTGCTGACTTTTCGGTATACCATTCCATTACCGAAGTGTCTGTAAATTGAAATTTTGTCATCCATCAAAGAATAACTGAGCTAGCCAGTAATTTTTGTCGAGGAAATTTACTGACTTTCAGTTATTCGTTTGTTTACAGCTTATTACCGAGTTTCTCAGTTTCAAAATGCTTGCCCATACCTTGCACTCCCTTGCATTTTGTATTATTTGGTCATTTCTGCATACATTGCAGATAGTCATGAATGCCGGCAAAAGACTCGTCTTTTTAAATCTTCTTTAAAGCTCTTGGATAAATAGTACATAATCTGCAACGAATTTGTGAAAGCGGTAGACAAAATTAGATCCGCGAAGGTGCTGGTGCTAAACATCTTTGAATCAGACGGGAGAAGCCTCGCATTGCAGCATTTTCGCTGATCTACTCCTGCACAATAACTTTTTCCACCAATTCGTCTCAGAATTTGTATTCCTTACCTGGGAGTTCATAAAGTGTTGAAAAGATCGAGTTTTCTGCTACTGTGGAAGGCGAAACCGAGTTCGATAACAATTCTACTGCTGCAGCTCCTGTAAAATGATGGTGAATGCATGTCTGACAGCTGCTTGTGAGAGCGACTGTTTGTTTTCGTTTTGCATTGGCGAAAACTCGGTAAAGGAGGATGATAACTGAAAATCGGTAGTTGTTTTCACTGACTTTTTACCCTTTTCCAGTACAATGTGAAAATTACCGGGTAACAAGTGACTCAAATTACCGAACTCAGTAAAATGTAACACACATTACTGAAGTTCGTTATATCTTTGAACAAAAATACTGATTTGTCGCAAAATCTTCGATTAACAGTTCCACCCCAGTAAAAATAATTACCGAACTCGTAATTCTCGAATAAGTGTGTAGCTATAAGTTAAAATACACATAAATATAAACAAAAAAAAAACTATGCTTAAGGCTAGCTAGTGAAATGAATGGAAGGAAGCTTTGAAAAGGCAAATGTATCAAAGAAAAAAGTACAATAAAACAGAGTTGCAAGTGCTTATTAACTGAAAATGAGTAAATGTGGCACGAGCAACTAGCGTGAAGGACGGACTAGTTGGTATAAACAACTAAGTATTTTAAGTTTATCGGCTTCTGAAGAAACCCAGGAGAAACGCAGATTATTGTTTTCTCTCTTGACCTAAAAAAAAGGTCTAAATCCTATTAAATTACAAGAGTGTTGGTGATTGTCGCGCTTTTCTTTTCTTAGAGTCCGGCGGCGGTCGTACGCTCGCAAGGCATACCGTCGCACACTGGAGTAACAGGGTCCATTTCATGGCCAAAAAGTTTTAACACCTTTTCATGGTGTATTATGTATGTACTAGCGATAAAATTTTGAATTTAGATATTGAGGAAGCATTTTGGATTATAAATAGCCATTTTAATCCACTTAAAGGCTAGAAATGATTTCTTATAACCTCTATAAGGACAACGCTTATTTTCACCCCCAAAAATAGCTTGAAGCGTCGAACATTTTATTTGGCAACAGAGAACTGAAAAATAATTATATTTCCATGAAAAATATTGTTTGGAAACAAGGGCCACCTCGTTTCATAGAAATTCTCCTAGAAGTGTGAGAGAAATACAATTCTTATATAAGTGTAGATAACGTGTTTATTAGGCCTGTCCAGCTTTTCAAAAATGTTCTCTGATTCTCAAGTCCACCCCCATATTTTGATTGGCATCCTAAAAGAAGTAACTGGTCAAAATTTCAGCCAAATCCGTTGAAATTAAGAGGTGCATCAAATCAATTTTGTGTTTTTCGACTATTTTTGAACTTCAAAAAATCATAACTACTCTAAAGCATGTCAAAACTTAATTCTTTCGGCAGAAATTGGAAGCTATACTTGTCTGCTACAACTTCTTCGAACAACGTGTGCCAATAAAATTGAAGGAAACATGTGTAATTATCACATTTGTAATCAGAAAAACCTTAAAAAGTTGATTTTTTGATAGATTTCGTTCTGGAACACCCTAATATACTTAATAAGTTGGATTTTTCAAAACGGCATCATATTCTCCAATGTTTTTTGGTTATTTGCTTCTTTGACACCAATGCTGTAGGAGTTGAGCAAAAATTACTAAAATTCGTGAAAGTCAAATGTGGCCTAAAAACTAGCTTTTTGGAGGCAATCACGTTGTGGCGCGAAATTGTACTGAACGTAGTAGCTTTGCTTCCTAGTAGTTTGCCTTGGCTACCCCCTACCACGGGTGATAACAAACAAGCGCGATGACAGGTGTTGGCTATCATATCAGTGCTTACGCGATGCCACTTTTTGCGCGCCAAAGCGTGATTGCACCCGAAAAGCTAGTTTTTAGGCCACATTTGGCTTTCACGAATTTTAGTAATTTTTGCTCAACTCCTACAGCATTGGTGCCAAAGAAGCAAATAACTAAAAAACATTGGAGAATATGATGCCGTTTTGAAAAATCCAATTTATTACGTATATTAGGGTATTCCAGAACAAAATTTATCAAAAAATCAACTTTTTAAGGTTTTTCTGATTACAAATGTGATAATTACACATGTTTTCTTCAATTTTATTGGCACACGTTGTTCGGAGAAGTTGTAGCAAACAAGTATAGCTTTCAATTTCTGCCGAAAGAATTAAGTTTTGACATGTTTTAGTGTAGTTATGATTTTTTGAAGTTCAAAAATAGTCGAAAAACTCAAAATTGATTTGATGCACCTCTTAATTTTAATGGATTTGGCTGAAATTTTGACCAGTTGCTTCTTTTAGGATGCCAATCAAAATATGGGGGTGGACTTGAGATTCAGAGAACATTTTTGAAAAGCTGGACAGGCCTAAGTGTTTATGTCTTCAGCAAAGTTGTAAGGAGTGTCATAATTGGGAAACTTGCTGAACAATTGTTCTATCTTCACAATTTTTGGGAATATAGGCCGTTATTTTTGAACGGCCTCTTAAACTCAGTTTAAATGTTGTACCTTTTTCTAGATATTTTGGGAATCGCATTTTCATTTTGGGGTAACTTTTATAGTGTTTATAGTCTTGTGTTTTCCGCATCAAAACTCAAAAATTAATCATGGATTGAAATTTTAGGAGTTTGAACATGATGATAGAAGCCGTGTGGAATATATCAGTTTGAATTTTTCTATTAAAACATGGCATTTTAACACAACTTTATACATAAAAGTAAGTTCTCTGGAGTACTGAGTGAAAAACTCAATGAGTTTAGCTATGAAAAACAATATTTATCTGAAAATATTTTCTTAACGGTGCATCAACATATGATTACATGCTACAAATAGTGAGCTCTTTATTTGAGTTGTTTTTGATTTTTTTTATAACAAATTTTGAACACAACAGTTCTAGCTACATTAGATTACTATTGCATTGCCTACATTTAGGCGTTTATCGGTGCATGGAGATTTCTGCCCAAATTTACTAAATTAATTCCATTTGACACATTTTGACCAGAGTTGTATTCTGCTATGATCTATCTTACGAGAATAAGTGGCCATTCATTGAAAAAGTAGTCGAAACAAAGTTGCTTTTCGAAATTAAACCTAAATTGTTACTAAAAACTAGTAAAAAAGGTGTAAATTTCGAAATGTTTTATTTTTTCGTCTGGTACTTTCTGGTACCCGTTCGCTTGCGATTCACAAAGGATATGCCCTATATTTTATTGTAATTTTATCCAGATCGCGGAATGCTGCAGAATCTGAAAACTTTTTGAATGCTGAAAATGGTTCATAATTGACAATAAACATAATTTTGAAAACTCTTCTGTAAGAGAGCAAAATAAATGAAACCAGGTGAAGTTTTCTGTTTAAATGATACACCCTTATCAGGAGTGC